>NW_027446953.1:5382230-5389730 GCF_038048845.1 Mixophyes fleayi | reverse complement strand
ATTAGGAGAGTGAGAATTGTGTTTTAGCATCAATTACACACTAAATATGCTGTCATTGTGTATGTTTAATGGATGTCTTTCAGTTTTAAAGATAGACAGACCGATAGATAGATAGATAGAAAGATAGAAAGATAGATAGATAGAAAGATAGATAGATAGATAGAAAGATAGACAGACAGACAGACTGATTTCAACTGGAAGCAGTGCTTACATATTGCTTTATTTTTGGTGGTTATTAAATAGTATGGGTAGGCAAGAAAAGTGCATATATCTTTTATTAGCATAAACTTACCCAAATGCGCTCTTGCATATTTAAGGCATTCAAAGTAATAATATTTCACAGCATTAATACAGTTATGTACTAGACTGGACAATGGTAAGCAGAGCCAGTACTTATATCAACAATGGCCTTATCTGTGTGAAGTTTGTATGTTCTCCCTGTGTTTGCGTGGGTTTCCTCCCACACTCCAAAAAACATACTGTTAGGTTAATTGGCTGCTATCAAATTGACCCTAGTCTCTCCCTCTCTGTCTGTGTGTGAGTGTGTGTCTATATTAGGGAATTTAGACTGTAAGCTCCAATAGGGTAGGGACTGATTGTGAATGGGTTCTCTGTACAGCGCTGCGCTATTAGTGACACTATATAAATAAATGATAATGAGGATGATGATGATATGTGTTTACTATGCCTATACACATAGCCAGCTTTCACACTTGATTGGCAGATTAATGCATCATTATTGCTAAGTTTGATAACAGTTGTCTAATACAGTGACACTGGTAGAGAAAACCACTATAGACATTCACATAAGCAGCTCTCATCATCATCATTTATGGCATAAGACTTCTTTAATTATACTAAGTTTTTGAGCAGGTCTGCATTATACTTAATTATATAAGGGAGATGTACTTTTAGTAAAAAGTAGCTCTCCAATTTCAAAAGTACATCAACGTAGTATTAATACTTAGATTTAAAGATTTTCTGGGATAAATGAAATACATTCCCAGCAGCCATCTCCCTTTGCCTCTATCTTATTGCATATTTTGTCCTAATGTGCTTTCATATTTACATGTCACCATGTTTCCATTGGCTAGTACCTTAAAGTCAGATGTCTGTCAAGCAAACTGACCAGTGACAGAATTGCTTTGTGAGGTTTACATCTTTATGACATCAAATGCTTCACATGAAAAATGCAGTTCATTGTCAAAAATCAGCTATATTAGGAGAGTGAGAATTGTGTTTTTAGCATCAATTACACACTAAATATGCTGTCATTGTGTATGTTTAATGGATGTCTTTCAGTTTTAAAGATAGACAGACCGATAGTTAGATAGATAGAAAGATAGAAAGATAGATAGATAGAAAGATAGATAGATAGATAGATAGATAGATAGATAGATAGATAGATAGATAGATAGACAGACAGACAGACTGATTTCAACTGGAAGCAGTGCTTACATATTGCTTAATTTTTGGTGGTTATTAAATAGTATGGGTAGGCAAGAAAAGTGCATATATCTTTTATTAGCATAAACTTACCCAAATGCGCTCTTGCATATTTAAGGCATTCAAAGTAATAATATTTCACAGCATTAATACAGTTATGTACTAGACTGGACAATGGTAAGCAGAGCCAGTACTTATATCAACAATGGCCTTATCTGTGTGAAGTTGTATGTTCTCCCTGTGTTTGTGTGGGTTTCCTCCGGGTGCTGTGGTTTCCTCCCACACTCCAAAAAACATACTGTTAGGTTAATTGGCTGCTATCAAAATTGACCCTAGTCTCTCCCTCTCTGTCTGTGTGTGAGTGTGTGTCTATATTAGGGAATTTAGACTGTAAGCTCCAATAGGGTAGGGACTGATGTGAATGGGTTCTCTGTACAGCGCTGCGCTATTAGTGACACTATATAAATAAATGATAATGAGGATGATGATGATATGTGTTTACTATGCCTATACACATAGCCAGCTTTCACACTTGATTGGCAGATTAATGCATCATTATTGCTAAGTTTGATAACAGTTGTCTAATACAGTGACACTGGTAGAGTAAAACCACTATAGACATTCACATAAGCAGCTCTCATCATCATCATTTATGGCATAAGACTTCTTTAATTATACTAAGTTTTTGAGCAGGTCTGCATTATACTTAATTATATAAGGGAGATGTACTTTTAGTAAAAAGTAGCTCTCCAATTTCAAAAGTACATCAACGTAGTATTAATACTTAGATTAAAGATTTTCTGGGATAAATGAAATACATTCCCAGCAGCCATCTCCCTTTGCCTCTATCTTATTGCATATTTTGTCCTAATGTGCTTTCATATTTACATGTCACCATGTTTCCATTGGCTAGTACCTTAAAGTCAGATGTCTGTCAAGCAAACTGACCAGTGACAGAATTGCTTTGTGAGGTTTACATCTTTATGACATCAAATGCTTCACATGAAAAATGCAGTTCATTGTCAAAAATCAGCTATATTAGGAGAGTGAGAATTGTGTTTTAGCATCAATTACACACTAAATATGCTGTCATTGTGTATGTTTAATGGATGTCTTTCAGTTTTAAGATAGACAGACCGATAGTTTAGATAGATAGAAAGATAGAAAGATAGATAGATAGAAAGATAGATAGATAGATAGATAGATAGATAGATAGATAGATAGATAGATAGATAGATAGACAGACAGACAGACTGATTTCAACTGGAAGCAGTGCTTACATATTGCTTAATTTTTGGTGGTTATTAAATAGTATGGGTAGGCAAGAAAAGTGCATATATCTTTTATTAGCATAAACTTACCCAAATGCGCTCTTGCATATTTAAGGCATTCAAAGTAATAATATTTCACAGCATTAATACAGTTATGTACTAGACTGGACAATGGTAAGCAGAGCCAGTACTTATATCAACAATGGCCTTATCTGTGTGAAGTTTGTATGTTCTCCCTGTGTTTGCGTGGGTTTCCCTCCGGGTGCTGTGGTTTCCTCCCACACTCCAAAAAACATACTGTTAGGTTAATTGGCTGCTATCAAAATTGACCCTAGTCTCTCCCTCTCTGTCTGTGTGTGAGTGTGTGTCTATATTAGGGAATTTAGACTGTAAGCTCCAATAGGGTAGGGACTGATGTGAATGGGTTCTCTGTACAGCGCTGCGCTATTAGTGACACTATATAAATAAATGATAATGAGGATGATGATGATATATGTTTACTATGCCTATACACATAGCCAGCTTTCACACTTGATTGGCAGATTAATGCATCATTATTGCTAAGTTTGATAACAGTTGTCTAATACAGTGACACTGGTAGAGAAAACCACTATAGACATTCACATAAGCAGCTCTCATCATCATCATTTATGGCATAAGACTTCTTTAATTATACTAAGTTTTTGAGCAGGTCTGCATTATACTTAATTATATAAGGGAGATGTACTTTTAGTAAAAAGTAGCTCTCCAATTTCAAAAGTACATCAACGTAGTATTAATACTTAGATTTAAAGATTTTCTGGGATAAATGAAATACATTCCCAGCAGCCATCTCCCTTTGCCTCTATCTTATTGCATATTTTGTCCTAATGTGCTTTCATATTTACATGTCACCATGTTTCCATTGGCTAGTACCTTAAAGTCAGATGTCTGTCAAGCAAACTGACCAGTGACAGAATTGCTTTGTGAGGTTTACATCTTTATGACATCAAATGCTTCACATGAAAAATGCAGTTCATTGTCAAAAATCAGCTATATTAGGAGAGTGAGAATTGTGTTTTAGCATCAATTACACACTAAATATGCTGTCATTGTGTATGTTTAATGGATGTCTTTCAGTTTTAAAGATAGACAGACCGATAGATAGATAGATAGAAAGATAGAAAGATAGATAGATAGAAAGATAGATAGATAGATAGATAGATAGATAGACAGACAGACAGACAGACTGATTTCAACTGGAAGCAGTGCTTACATATTGCTTAATTTTTGGTGGTTATTAAATAGTATGGGTAGGCAAGAAAAGTGCATATATCTTTTATTAGCATAAACTTACCCAAATGCGCTCTTGCATATTTAAGGCATTCAAAGTAATAATATTTCACAGCATTAATACAGTTATGTACTAGACTGGACAATGGTAAGCAGAGCCAGTACTTATATCAACAATGGCCTTATCTGTGTGAAGTTTGTATGTTCTCCCTGTGTTTGCGTGGGTTTCCTCCCACACTCCAAAAAACATACTGTTAGGTTAATTGGCTGCTATCAAAATTGACCCAAGTCTATCCCTCTCTGTCTGTGTGTGAGTGTGTGTCTATATTAGGGAATTTAGACTGTAAGCTCCAATAGGGTAGGGACTGATGTGAATGGGTTCTCTGTACAGCGCTGCGCTATTAGTGACACTATATAAATAAATGATAATGAGGATGATGATGATATATGTTTACTATGCCTATACACATAGCCAGCTTTCACACTTGATTGGCAGATTAATGCATCATTATTGCTAAGTTTGATAACAGTTGTCTAATACAGTGACACTGGTAGAGAAAACCACTATAGACATTCACATAAGCAGCTCTCATCATCATCATTTATGGCATAAGACTTCTTTAATTATACTAAGTTTTTGAGCAGGTCTGCATTATACTTAATTATATAAGGGAGATGTACTTTTAGTAAAAAGTAGCTCTCCAATTTCAAAAGTACATCAACGTAGTATTAATACTTAGATTTAAAGATTTTCTGGGATAAATGAAATACATTCCCAGCAGCCATCTCCCTTTGCCTCTATCTTATTGCATATTTTGTCCTAATGTGCTTTCATATTTACATGTCACCATGTTTCCATTGGCTAGTACCTTAAAGTCAGATGTCTGTCAAGCAAACTGACCAGTGACAGAATTGCTTTGTGAGGTTTACATCTTTATGACATCAAATGCTTCACATGAAAAATGCAGTTCATTGTCAAAAATCAGCTATATTAGGAGAGTGAGAATTGTGTTTTAGCATCAATTACACACTAAATATGCTGTCATTGTGTATGTTTAATGGATGTCTTTCAGTTTTAAAGATAGACAGACCGATAGTTAGATAGATAGAAAGATAGAAAGATAGATAGATAGAAAGATAGATAGATAGATAGATAGATAGACAGACAGACAGACAGACTGATTTCAACTGGAAGCAGTGCTTACATATTGCTTAATTTTTGGTGGTTATTAAATAGTATGGGTAGGCAAGAAAAGTGCATATATCTTTTATTAGCATAAACTTACCCAAATGCGCTCTTGCATATTTAAGGCATTCAAAGTAATAATATTTCACAGCATTAATACAGTTATGTACTAGACTGGACAATGGTAAGCAGAGCCAGTACTTATATCAACAATGGCCTTATCTGTGTGAAGTTTGTATGTTCTCCCTGTGTTTGCGTGGGTTTCCTCCGGGTGCTGTGGTTTCCTCCCACACTCCAAAAAACATACTGTTAGGTTAATTGGCTGCTATCAAAATTGACCCTAGTCTCTCCCTCTCTGTCTGTGTGTGAGTGTGTGTCTATATTAGGGAATTTAGACTGTAAGCTCCAATAGGGTAGGGACTGATGTGAATGGGTTCTCTGTACAGCGCTGCGCTATTAGTGACACTATATAAATAAATGATAATGAGGATGATGATGATATGTGTTTACTATGCCTATACACATAGCCAGCTTTCACACTTGATTGGCAGATTAATGCATCATTATTGCTAAGTTTGATAACAGTTGTCTAATACAGTGACACTGGTAGAGAAAACCACTATAGACATTCACATAAGCAGCTCTCATCATCATCATTTATGGCATAAGACTTCTTTAATTATACTAAGTTTTTGAGCAGGTCTGCATTATACTTAATTATATAAGGGAGATGTACTTTTAGTAAAAAGTAGCTCTCCAATTTCAAAAGTACATCAACGTAGTATTAATACTTAGATTTAAAGATTTTCTGGGATAAATGAAATACATTCCCAGCAGCCATCTCCCTTTGCCTCTATCTTATTGCATATTTTGTCCTAATGTGCTTTCATATTTACATGTCACCATGTTTCCATTGGCTAGTACCTTAAAGTCAGATGTCTGTCAAGCAAACTGACCAGTGACAGAATTGCTTTGTGAGGTTTACATCTTTATGACATCAAATGCTTCACATGAAAAATGCAGTTCATTGTCAAAAATCAGCTATATTAGGAGAGTGAGAATTGTGTTTTAGCATCAATTACACACTAAATATGCTGTCATTGTGTATGTTTAATGGATGTCTTTCAGTTTTAAAGATAGACAGACCGATAGTTAGATAGATAGAAAGATAGAAAGATAGATAGATAGAAAGATAGATAGATAGATAGATAGATAGATAGACAGACAGACAGACTGATTTCAACTGGAAGCAGTGCTTACATATTGCTTAATTTTTGGTGGTTATTAAATAGTATGGGTAGGCAAGAAAAGTGCATATATCTTTTATTAGCATAAACTTACCCAAATGCGCTCTTGCATATTTAAGGCATTCAAAGTAATAATATTTCACAGCATTAATACAGTTATGTACTAGACTGGACAATGGTAAGCAGAGCCAGTACTTATATCAACAATGGCCTTATCTGTGTGAAGTTTGTATGTTCTCCCTGTGTTTGCGTGGGTTTCCTCCGGGTGCTGTGGTTTCCTCCCACACTCCAAAAAACATACTGTTAGGTTAATTGGCTGCTATCAAAATTGACCCTAGTCTCTCCCTCTCTGTCTGTGTGTGAGTGTGTGTCTATATTAGGGAATTTAGACTGTAAGCTCCAATAGGGTAGGGACTGATGTGAATGGGTTCTCTGTACAGCGCTGCGCTATTAGTGACACTATATAAATAAATGATAATGAGGATGATGATGATATATGTTTACTATGCCTATACACATAGCCAGCTTTCACACTTGATTGGCAGATTAATGCATCATTATTGCTAAGTTTGATAACAGTTGTCTAATACAGTGACACTGGTAGAGAAAACCACTATAGACATTCACATAAGCAGCTCTCATCATCATCATTTATGGCATAAGACTTCTTTAATTATACTAAGTTTTTGAGCAGGTCTGCATTATACTTAATTATATAAGGGAGATGTACTTTTAGTAAAAAGTAGCTCTCCAATTTCAAAAGTACATCAACGTAGTATTAATACTTAGATTTAAAGATTTTCTGGGATAAATGAAATACATTCCCAGCAGCCATCTCCCTTTGCCTCTATCTTATTGCATATTTTGTCCTAATGTGCTTTCATATTTACATGTCACCATGTTTCCATTGGCTAGTACCTTAAAGTCAGATGTCTGTCAAGCAAACTGACCAGTGACAGAATTGCTTTGTGAGGTTTACATCTTTATGACATCAAATGCTTCACATGAAAAATGCAGTTCATTGTCAAAAATCAGCTATATTAGGAGAGTGAGAATTGTGTTTTAGCATCAATTACAC
>NW_027446953.1:5369730-5377230 GCF_038048845.1 Mixophyes fleayi | reverse complement strand
GACAGACCGATAGATAGATAGATAGAAAGATAGAAAGATAGATAGATAGAAAGATAGATAGATAGATAGATAGATAGATAGACAGACAGACAGACAGACTGATTTCAACTGGAAGCAGTGCTTACATATTGCTTAATTTTTGGTGGTTATTAAATAGTATGGGTAGGCAAGAAAAGTGCATATATCTTTTATTAGCATAAACTTACCCAAATGCGCTCTTGCATATTTAAGGCATTCAAAGTAATAATATTTCACAGCATTAATACAGTTATGTACTAGACTGGACAATGGTAAGCAGAGCCAGTACTTATATCAACAATGGCCTTATCTGTGTGAAGTTTGTATGTTCTCCCTGTGTTTGCGTGGGTTTCCTCCCACACTCCAAAAAACATACTGTTAGGTTAATTGGCTGCTATCAAAATTGACCCTAGTCTCTCCCTCTCTGTCTGTGTGTGAGTGTGTGTCTATATTAGGGAATTTAGACTGTAAGCTCCAATAGGGTAGGGACTGATGTGAATGGGTTCTCTGTACAGCGCTGCGCTATTAGTGACACTATATAAATAAATGATAATGAGGATGATGATGATATGTGTTTACTATGCCTATACACATAGCCAGCTTTCACACTTGATTGGCAGATTAATGCATCATTATTGCTAAGTTTGATAACAGTTGTCTAATACAGTGACACTGGTAGAGAAAACCACTATAGACATTCACATAAGCAGCTCTCATCATCATCATTTATGGCATAAGACTTCTTTAATTATACTAAGTTTTTGAGCAGGTCTGCATTATACTTAATTATATAAGGGAGATGTACTTTTAGTAAAAAGTAGCTCTCCAATTTCAAAAGTACATCAACGTAGTATTAATACTTAGATTTAAAGATTTTCTGGGATAAATGAAATACATTCCCAGCAGCCATCTCCCTTTGCCTCTATCTTATTGCATATTTTGTCCTAATGTGCTTTCATATTTACATGTCACCATGTTTCCATTGGCTAGTACCTTAAAGTCAGATGTCTGTCAAGCAAACTGACCAGTGACAGAATTGCTTTGTGAGGTTTACATCTTTATGACATCAAATGCTTCACATGAAAAATGCAGTTCATTGTCAAAAATCAGCTATATTAGGAGAGTGAGAATTGTGTTTTAGCATCAATTACACACTAAATATGCTGTCATTGTGTATGTTTAATGGATGTCTTTCAGTTTTAAAGATAGACAGACCGATAGATAGATAGATAGATAGAAAGATAGAAAGATAGATAGATAGAAAGATAGATAGATAGATAGATAGATAGACAGACAGACAGACTGATTTCAACTGGAAGCAGTGCTTACATATTGCTTAATTTTTGGTGGTTATTAAATAGTATGGGTAGGCAAGAAAAGTGCATATATCTTTTATTAGCATAAACTTACCCAAATGCGCTCTTGCATATTTAAGGCATTCAAAGTAATAATATTTCACAGCATTAATACAGTTATGTACTAGACTGGACAATGGTAAGCAGAGCCAGTACTTATATCAACAATGGCCTTATCTGTGTGAAGTTTGTATGTTCTCCCTGTGTTTGCGTGGGTTTCCTCCGGGTGCTGTGGTTTCCTCCCACACTCCAAAAAACATACTGTTAGGTTAATTGGCTGCTATCAAAATTGACCCTAGTCTCTCCCTCTCTGTCTGTGTGTGAGTGTGTGTCTATATTAGGGAATTTAGACTGTAAGCTCCAATAGGGTAGGGACTGATGTGAATGGGTTCTCTGTACAGCGCTGCGCTATTAGTGACACTATATAAATAAATGATAATGAGGATGATGATGATATGTGTTTACTATGCCTATACACATAGCCAGCTTTCACACTTGATTGGCAGATTAATGCATCATTATTGCTAAGTTTGATAACAGTTGTCTAATACAGTGACACTGGTAGAGAAAACCACTATAGACATTCACATAAGCAGCTCTCATCATCATTATTTATGGCATAAGACTTCTTTAATTATACTAAGTTTTTGAGCAGGTCTGCATTATACTTAATTATATAAGGGAGATGTACTTTTAGTAAAAAGTAGCTCTCCAATTTCAAAAGTACATCAACGTAGTATTAATACTTAGATTTAAAGATTTTCTGGGATAAATGAAATACATTCCCAGCAGCCATCTCCCTTTGCCTCTATCTTATTGCATATTTTGTCCTAATGTGCTTTCATATTTACATGTCACCATGTTTCCATTGGCTAGTACCTTAAAGTCAGATGTCTGTCAAGCAAACTGACCAGTGACAGAATTGCTTTGTGAGGTTTACATCTTTATGACATCAAATGCTTCACATGAAAAATGCAGTTCATTGTCAAAAATCAGCTATATTAGGAGAGTGAGAATTGTGTTTTAGCATCAATTACACACTAAATATGCTGTCATTGTGTATGTTTAATGGATGTCTTTCAGTTTTAAAGATAGACAGACCGATAGATAGATAGATAGAAAGATAGAAAGATAGATAGATAGAAAGATAGATAGATAGATAGAAAGATAGACAGACAGACAGACTGATTTCAACTGGAAGCAGTGCTTACATATTGCTTTATTTTTGGTGGTTATTAAATAGTATGGGTAGGCAAGAAAAGTGCATATATCTTTTATTAGCATAAACTTACCCAAATGCGCTCTTGCATATTTAAGGCATTCAAAGTAATAATATTTCACAGCATTAATACAGTTATGTACTAGACTGGACAATGGTAAGCAGAGCCAGTACTTATATCAACAATGGCCTTATCTGTGTGAAGTTTGTATGTTCTCCCTGTGTTTGCGTGGGTTTCCTCCCACACTCCAAAAAACATACTGTTAGGTTAATTGGCTGCTATCAAAATTGACCCTAGTCTCTCCCTCTCTGTCTGTGTGTGAGTGTGTGTCTATATTAGGGAATTTAGACTGTAAGCTCCAATAGGGTAGGGACTGATGTGAATGGGTTCTCTGTACAGCGCTGCGCTATTAGTGACACTATATAAATAAATGATAATGAGGATGATGATGATATGTGTTTACTATGCCTATACACATAGCCAGCTTTCACACTTGATTGGCAGATTAATGCATCATTATTGCTAAGTTTGATAACAGTTGTCTAATACAGTGACACTGGTAGAGAAAACCACTATAGACATTCACATAAGCAGCTCTCATCATCATCATTTATGGCATAAGACTTCTTTAATTATACTAAGTTTTTGAGCAGGTCTGCATTATACTTAATTATATAAGGGAGATGTACTTTTAGTAAAAAGTAGCTCTCCAATTTCAAAAGTACATCAACGTAGTATTAATACTTAGATTTAAAGATTTTCTGGGATAAATGAAATACATTCCCAGCAGCCATCTCCCTTTGCCTCTATCTTATTGCATATTTTGTCCTAATGTGCTTTCATATTTACATGTCACCATGTTTCCATTGGCTAGTACCTTAAAGTCAGATGTCTGTCAAGCAAACTGACCAGTGACAGAATTGCTTTGTGAGGTTTACATCTTTATGACATCAAATGCTTCACATGAAAAATGCAGTTCATTGTCAAAAATCAGCTATATTAGGAGAGTGAGAATTGTGTTTTAGCATCAATTACACACTAAATATGCTGTCATTGTGTATGTTTAATGGATGTCTTTCAGTTTTAAAGATAGACAGACCGATAGTTAGATAGATAGATAGATAGAAAGATAGATAGATAGATAGATAGATAGATAGATAGATAGACAGACAGACAGACTGATTTCAACTGGAAGCAGTGCTTACATATTGCTTAATTTTTGGTGGTTATTAAATAGTATGGGTAGGCAAGAAAAGTGCATATATCTTTTATTAGCATAAACTTACCCAAATGCGCTCTTGCATATTTAAGGCATTCAAAGTAATAATATTTCACAGCATTAATACAGTTATGTACTAGACTGGACAATGGTAAGCAGAGCCAGTACTTATATCAACAATGGCCTTATCTGTGTGAAGTTTGTATGTTCTCCCTGTGTTTGCGTGGGTTTCCTCCGGGTGCTGTGGTTTCCTCCCACACTCCAAAAAACATACTGTTAGGTTAATTGGCTGCTATCAAAATTGACCCTAGTCTCTCCCTCTCTGTCTGTGTGTGAGTGTGTGTCTATATTAGGGAATTTAGACTGTAAGCTCCAATAGGGTAGGGACTGATGTGAATGGGTTCTCTGTACAGCGCTGCGCTATTAGTGACACTATATAAATAAATGATAATGAGGATGATGATGATATATGTTTACTATGCCTATACACATAGCCAGCTTTCACACTTGATTGGCAGATTAATGCATCATTATTGCTAAGTTTGATAACAGTTGTCTAATACAGTGACACTGGTAGAGAAAACCACTATAGACATTCACATAAGCAGCTCTCATCATCATCATTTATGGCATAAGACTTCTTTAATTATACTAAGTTTTTGAGCAGGTCTGCATTATACTTAATTATATAAGGGAGATGTACTTTTAGTAAAAAGTAGCTCTCCAATTTCAAAAGTACATCAACGTAGTATTAATACTTAGATTTAAAGATTTTCTGGGATAAATGAAATACATTCCCAGCAGCCATCTCCCTTTGCCTCTATCTTATTGCATATTTTGTCCTAATGTGCTTTCATATTTACATGTCACCATGTTTCCATTGGCTAGTACCTTAAAGTCAGATGTCTGTCAAGCAAACTGACCAGTGACAGAATTGCTTTGTGAGGTTTACATCTTTATGACATCAAATGCTTCACATGAAAAATGCAGTTCATTGTCAAAAATCAGCTATATTAGGAGAGTGAGAATTGTGTTTTAGCATCAATTACACACTAAATATGCTGTCATTGTGTATGTTTAATGGATGTCTTTCAGTTTTAAAGATAGACAGACCGATAGATAGATAGATAGAAAGATAGAAAGATAGATAGATAGATAGAAAGATAGATAGATAGATAGATAGATAGATAGATAGACAGACAGACAGACTGATTTCAACTGGAAGCAGTGCTTACATATTGCTTAATTTTTGGTGGTTATTAAATAGTATGGGTAGGCAAGAAAAGTGCATATATCTTTTATTAGCATAAACTTACCCAAATGCGCTCTTGCATATTTAAGGCATTCAAAGTAATAATATTTCACAGCATTAATACAGTTATGTACTAGACTGGACAATGGTAAGCAGAGCCAGTACTTATATCAACAATGGCCTTATCTGTGTGAAGTTTGTATGTTCTCCCTGTGTTTGCGTGGGTTTCCTCCGGGTGCTGTGGTTTCCTCCCACACTCCAAAAAACATACTGTTAGGTTAATTGGCTGCTATCAAAATTGACCCTAGTCTCTCCCTCTCTGTCTGTGTGTGAGTGTGTGTCTATATTAGGGAATTTAGACTGTAAGCTCCAATAGGGTAGGGACTGATGTGAATGGGTTCTCTGTACAGCGCTGCGCTATTAGTGACACTATATAAATAAATGATAATGAGGATGATGATGATATGTGTTTACTATGCCTATACACATAGCCAGCTTTCACACTTGATTGGCAGATTAATGCATCATTATTGCTAAGTTTGATAACAGTTGTCTAATACAGTGACACTGGTAGAGAAAACCACTATAGACATTCACATAAGCAGCTCTCATCATCATCATTTATGGCATAAGACTTCTTTAATTATACTAAGTTTTTGAGCAGGTCTGCATTATACTTAATTATATAAGGGAGATGTACTTTTAGTAAAAAGTAGCTCTCCAATTTCAAAAGTACATCAACGTAGTATTAATACTTAGATTTAAAGATTTTCTGGGATAAATGAAATACATTCCCAGCAGCCATCTCCCTTTGCCTCTATCTTATTGCATATTTTGTCCTAATGTGCTTTCATATTTACATGTCACCATGTTTCCATTGGCTAGTACCTTAAAGTCAGATGTCTGTCAAGCAAACTGACCAGTGACAGAATTGCTTTGTGAGGTTTACATCTTTATGACATCAAATGCTTCACATGAAAAATGCAGTTCATTGTCAAAAATCAGCTATATTAGGAGAGTGAGAATTGTGTTTTAGCATCAATTACACACTAAATATGCTGTCATTGTGTATGTTTAATGGATGTCTTTCAGTTTTAAAGATAGACAGACCGATAGATAGATAGATAGAAAGATAGAAAGATAGATAGATAGATAGAAAGATAGATAGATAGATAGATAGATAGATAGATAGATAGATAGATAGACAGACAGACAGACTGATTTCAACTGGAAGCAGTGCTTACATATTGCTTAATTTTTGGTGGTTATTAAATAGTATGGGTAGGCAAGAAAAGTGCATATATCTTTTATTAGCATAAACTTACCCAAATGCGCTCTTGCATATTTAAGGCATTCAAAGTAATAATATTTCACAGCATTAATACAGTTATGTACTAGACTGGACAATGGTAAGCAGAGCCAGTACTTATATCAACAATGGCCTTATCTGTGTGAAGTTTGTATGTTCTCCCTGTGTTTGCGTGGGTTTCCTCCCACACTCCAAAAAACATACTGTTAGGTTAATTGGCTGCTATCAAAATTGACCCTAGTCTCTCCCTCTCTGTCTGTGTGTGAGTGTGTGTCTATATTAGGGAATTTAGACTGTAAGCTCCAATAGGGTAGGGACTGATGTGAATGGGTTCTCTGTACAGCGCTGCGCTATTAGTGACACTATATAAATAAATGATAATGAGGATGATGATGATATGTGTTTACTATGCCTATACACATAGCCAGCTTTCACACTTGATTGGCAGATTAATGCATCATTATTGCTAAGTTTGATAACAGTTGTCTAATACAGTGACACTGGTAGAGAAAACCACTATAGACATTCACATAAGCAGCTCTCATCATCATCATTTATGGCATAAGACTTCTTTAATTATACTAAGTTTTTGAGCAGGTCTGCATTATACTTAATTATATAAGGGAGATGTACTTTTAGTAAAAAGTAGCTCTCCAATTTCAAAAGTACATCAACGTAGTATTAATACTTAGATTTAAAGATTTTCTGGGATAAATGAAATACATTCCCAGCAGCCATCTCCCTTTGCCTCTATCTTATTGCATATTTTGTCCTAATGTGCTTTCATATTTACATGTCACCATGTTTCCATTGGCTAGTACCTTAAAGTCAGATGTCTGTCAAGCAAACTGACCAGTGACAGAATTGCTTTGTGAGGTTTACATCTTTATGACATCAAATGCTTCACATGAAAAATGCAGTTCATTGTCAAAAATCAGCTATATTAGGAGAGTGAGAATTGTGTTTTAGCATCAATTACACACTAAATATGCTGTCATTGTGTATGTTTAATGGATGTCTTTCAGTTTTAAAGATAGACAGACCGATAGATAGATAGATAGATAGATAGAAAGATAGAAAGATAGATAGATAGATAGAAAGATAGATAGATAGATAGATAGATAGAC
>NW_027446953.1:5287230-5347230 GCF_038048845.1 Mixophyes fleayi | reverse complement strand
GACTGATTTCAACTGGAAGCAGTGCTTACATATTGCTTTATTTTTGGTGGTTATTAAATAGTATGGGTAGGCAAGAAAAGTGCATATATCTTTTATTAGCATAAACTTACCCAAATGCGCTCTTGCATATTTAAGGCATTCAAAGTAATAATATTTCACAACATTAATACAGTTATGTACTAGACTGGACAATGGTAAGCAGAGCCAGTACTTATATCAACAATGGCCTTATCTGTGTGAAGTTTGTATGTTCTCCCTGTGTTTGCGTGGGTTTCCTCCGGGTGCTGTGGTTTCCTCCCACACTCCAAAAAACATACTGTTAGGTTAATTGGCTGCTATCAAAATTGACCCTAGTCTCTCCCTCTCTGTCTGTGTGTGAGTGTGTGTCTATATTAGGGAATTTAGACTGTAAGCTCCAATAGGGTAGGGACTGATGTGAATGGGTTCTCTGTACAGCGCTGCGCTATTAGTGACACTATATAAATAAATGATAATGAGGATGATGATGATATATGTTTACTATGCCTATACACATAGCCAGCTTTCACACTTGATTGGCAGATTAATGCATCATTATTGCTAAGTTTGATAACAGTTGTCTAATACAGTGACACTGGTAGAGAAAACCACTATAGACATTCACATAAGCAGCTCTCATCATCATCATTTATGGCATAAGACTTCTTTAATTATACTAAGTTTTTGAGCAGGTCTGCATTATACTTAATTATATAAGGGAGATGTACTTTTAGTAAAAAGTAGCTCTCCAATTTCAAAAGTACATCAACGTAGTATTAATACTTAGATTTAAAGATTTTCTGGGATAAATGAAATACATTCCCAGCAGCCATCTCCCTTTGCCTCTATCTTATTGCATATTTTGTCCTAATGTGCTTTCATATTTACATGTCACCATGTTTCCATTGGCTAGTACCTTAAAGTCAGATGTCTGTCAAGCAAACTGACCAGTGACAGAATTGCTTTGTGAGGTTTACATCTTTATGACATCAAATGCTTCACATGAAAAATGCAGTTCATTGTCAAAAATCAGCTATATTAGGAGAGTGAGAATTGTGTTTTAGCATCAATTACACACTAAATATGCTGTCATTGTGTATGTTTAATGGATGTCTTTCAGTTTTAAAGATAGACAGACCGATAGTTAGATAGATAGAAAGATAGAAAGATAGATAGATAGAAAGATAGATAGATAGATAGATAGATAGATAGATAGATAGATAGATAGATAGACAGACAGACTGATTTCAACTGGAAGCAGTGCTTACATATTGCTTAATTTTTGGTGGTTATTAAATAGTATGGGTAGGCAAGAAAAGTGCATATATCTTTTATTAGCATAAACTTACCCAAATGCGCTCTTGCATATTTAAGGCATTCAAAGTAATAATATTTCACAGCATTAATACAGTTATGTACTAGACTGGACAATGGTAAGCAGAGCCAGAACTTATATCAACAATGGCCTTATCTGTGTGAAGTTTGTATGTTCTCCCTGTGTTTGCGTGGGTTTCCTCCGGGTGCTGTGGTTTCCTCCCACACTCCAAAAAACATACTGTTAGGTTAATTGGCTGCTATCAAAATTGACCCTAGTCTCTCCCTCTCTGTCTGTGTGTGTGTGTGTCTATATTAGGGAATTTAGACTGTAAGCTCCAATAGGGTAGGGACTGATGTGAATGGGTTCTCTGTACAGCGCTGCGCTATTAGTGACACTATATAAATAAATGATAATGAGGATGATGATGATATATGTTTACTATGCCTATACACATAGCCAGCTTTCACACTTGATTGGCAGATTAATGCATCATTATTGCTAAGTTTGATAACAGTTGTCTAATACAGTGACACTGGTAGAGAAAACCACTATAGACATTCACATAAGCAGCTCTCATCATCATCATTTATGGCATAAGACTTCTTTAATTATACTAAGTTTTTGAGCAGGTCTGCATTATACTTAATTATATAAGGGAGATGTACTTTTAGTAAAAAGTAGCTCTCCAATTTCAAAAGTACATCAACGTAGTATTAATACTTAGATTTAAAGATTTTCTGGGATAAATGAAATACATTCCCAGCAGCCATCTCCCTTTGCCTCTATCTTATTGCATATTTTGTCCTAATGTGCTTTCATATTTACATGTCACCATGTTTCCATTGGCTAGTACCTTAAAGTCAGATGTCTGTCAAGCAAACTGACCAGTGACAGAATTGCTTTGTGAGGTTTACATCTTTATGACATCAAATGCTTCACATGAAAAATGCAGTTCATTGTCAAAAATCAGCTATATTAGGAGAGTGAGAATTGTGTTTTAGCATCAATTACACACTAAATATGCTGTCATTGTGTATGTTTAATGGATGTCTTTCAGTTTTAAAGATAGACAGACCGATAGAAAGATAGAAAGATAGATAGATAGATAGAAAGATAGATAGATAGATAGATAGATAGATAGACAGACAGACAGACTGATTTCAACTGGAAGCAGTGCTTACATATTGCTTAATTTTTGGTGGTTATTAAATAGTATGGGTAGGCAAGAAAAGTGCATATATCTTTTATTAGCATAAACTTACCCAAATGCGCTCTTGCATATTTAAGGCATTCAAAGTAATAATATTTCACAGCATTAATACAGTTATGTACTAGACTGGACAATGGTAAGCAGAGCCAGTACTTATATCAACAATGGCCTTATCTGTGTGAAGTTTGTATGTTCTCCCTGTGTTTGCGTGGGTTTCCTCCGGGTGCTGTGGTTTCCTCCCACACTCCAAAAAACATACTGTTAGGTTAATTGGCTGCTATCAAAATTGACCCTAGTCTCTCCCTCTCTGTCTGTGTGTGAGTGTGTGTCTATATTAGGGAATTTAGACTGTAAGCTCCAATAGGGTAGGGACTGATGTGAATGGGTTCTCTGTACAGCGCTGCGCTATTAGTGACACTATATAAATAAATGATAATGAGGATGATGATGATATATGTTTACTATGCCTATACACATAGCCAGCTTTCACACTTGATTGGCAGATTAATGCATCATTATTGCTAAGTTTGATAACAGTTGTCTAATACAGTGACACTGGTAGAGAAAACCACTATAGACATTCACATAAGCAGCTCTCATCATCATCATTTATGGCATAAGACTTCTTTAATTATACTAAGTTTTTGAGCAGGTCTGCATTATACTTAATTATATAAGGGAGATGTACTTTTAGTAAAAAGTAGCTCTCCAATTTCAAAAGTACATCAACGTAGTATTAATACTTAGATTTAAAGATTTTCTGGGATAAATGAAATACATTCCCAGCAGCCATCTCCCTTTGCCTCTATCTTATTGCATATTTTGTCCTAATGTGCTTTCATATTTACATGTCACCATGTTTCCATTGGCTAGTACCTTAAAGTCAGATGTCTGTCAAGCAAACTGACCAGTGACAGAATTGCTTTGTGAGGTTTACATCTTTATGACATCAAATGCTTCACATGAAAAATGCAGTTCATTGTCAAAAATCAGCTATATTAGGAGAGTGAGAATTGTGTTTTAGCATCAATTACACACTAAATATGCTGTCATTGTGTATGTTTAATGGATGTCTTTCAGTTTTAAAGATAGACAGACCGATAGATAGATAGATAGAAAGATAGAAAGATAGATAGATAGATAGAAAGATAGATAGATAGATAGATAGATAGATAGACAGACAGACAGACTGATTTCAACTGGAAGCAGTGCTTACATATTGCTTAATTTTTGGTGGTTATTAAATAGTATGGGTAGGCAAGAAAAGTGCATATATCTTTTATTAGCATAAACTTACCCAAATGCGCTCTTGCATATTTAAGGCATTCAAAGTAATAATATTTCACAGCATTAATACAGTTATGTACTAGACTGGACAATGGTAAGCAGAGCCAGTACTTATATCAACAATGGCCTTATCTGTGTGAAGTTTGTATGTTCTCCCTGTGTTTGCGTGGGTTTCCTCCGGGTGCTGTGGTTTCCTCCCACACTCCAAAAAACATACTGTTAGGTTAATTGGCTGCTATCAAAATTGACCCTAGTCTCTCCCTCTCTGTCTGTGTGTGAGTGTGTGTCTATATTAGGGAATTTAGACTGTAAGCTCCAATAGGGTAGGGACTGATGTGAATGGGTTCTCTGTACAGCGCTGCGCTATTAGTGACACTATATAAATAAATGATAATGAGGATGATGATGATATGTGTTTACTATGCCTATACACATAGCCAGCTTTCACACTTGATTGGCAGATTAATGCATCATTATTGCTAAGTTTGATAACAGTTGTCTAATACAGTGACACTGGTAGAGAAAACCACTATAGACATTCACATAAGCAGCTCTCATCATCATCATTTATGGCATAAGACTTCTTTAATTATACTAAGTTTTTGAGCAGGTCTGCATTATACTTAATTATATAAGGGAGATGTACTTTTAGTAAAAAGTAGCTCTCCAATTTCAAAAGTACATCAACGTAGTATTAATACTTAGATTTAAAGATTTTCTGGGATAAATGAAATACATTCCCAGCAGCCATCTCCCTTTGCCTCTATCTTATTGCATATTTTGTCCTAATGTGCTTTCATATTTACATGTCACCATGTTTCCATTGGCTAGTACCTTAAAGTCAGATGTCTGTCAAGCAAACTGACCAGTGACAGAATTGCTTTGTGAGGTTTACATCTTTATGACATCAAATGCTTCACATGAAAAATGCAGTTCATTGTCAAAAATCAGCTATATTAGGAGAGTGAGAATTGTGTTTTAGCATCAATTACACACTAAATATGCTGTCATTGTGTATGTTTAATGGATGTCTTTCAGTTTTAAAGATAGACAGACCGATAGATAGATAGATAGATAGATAGATAGAAAGATAGATAGATAGATAGAAAGATAGATAGATAGATAGATAGATAGATAGATAGATAGACAGACAGACTGATTTCAACTGGAAGCAGTGCTTACATATTGCTTAATTTTTGGTGGTTATTAAATAGTATGGGTAGGCAAGAAAAGTGCATATATCTTTTATTAGCATAAACTTACCCAAATGCGCTCTTGCATATTTAAGGCATTCAAAGTAATAATATTTCACAACATTAATACAGTTATGTACTAGACTGGACAATGGTAAGCAGAGCCAGTACTTATATCAACAATGGCCTTATCTGTGTGAAGTTTGTATGTTCTCCCTGTGTTTGCGTGGGTTTCCTCCGGGTGCTGTGGTTTCCTCCCACACTCCAAAAAACATACTGTTAGGTTAATTGGCTGCTATCAAAATTGACCCTAGTCTCTCCCTCTCTGTCTGTGTGTGAGTGTGTGTCTATATTAGGGAATTTAGACTGTAAGCTCCAATAGGGTAGGGACTGATGTGAATGGGTTCTCTGTACAGCGCTGCGCTATTAGTGACACTATATAAATAAATGATAATGAGGATGATGATGATATGTGTTTACTATGCCTATACACATAGCCAGCTTTCACACTTGATTGGCAGATTAATGCATCATTATTGCTAAGTTTGATAACAGTTGTCTAATACAGTGACACTGGTAGAGAAAACCACTATAGACATTCACATAAGCAGCTCTCATCATCATCATTTATGGCATAAGACTTCTTTAATTATACTAAGTTTTTGAGCAGGTCTGCATTATACTTAATTATATAAGGGAGATGTACTTTTAGTAAAAAGTAGCTCTCCAATTTCAAAAGTACATCAACGTAGTATTAATACTTAGATTTAAAGATTTTCTGGGATAAATGAAATACATTCCCAGCAGCCATCTCCCTTTGCCTCTATCTTATTGCATATTTTGTCCTAATGTGCTTTCATATTTACATGTCACCATGTTTCCATTGGCTAGTACCTTAAAGTCAGATGTCTGTCAAGCAAACTGACCAGTGACAGAATTGCTTTGTGAGGTTTACATCTTTATGACATCAAATGCTTCACATGAAAAATGCAGTTCATTGTCAAAAATCAGCTATATTAGGAGAGTGAGAATTGTGTTTTAGCATCAATTACACACTAAATATGCTGTCATTGTGTATGTTTAATGGATGTCTTTCAGTTTTAAAGATAGACAGACCGATAGATAGATAGATAGAAAGATAGATAGATAGATAGAAAGATAGATAGATAGATAGATAGACAGACAGACAGACTGATTTCAACTGGAAGCAGTGCTTACATATTGCTTAATTTTTGGTGGTTATTAAATAGTATGGGTAGGCAAGAAAAGTGCATATATCTTTTATTAGCATAAACTTACCCAAATGCGCTCTTGCATATTTAAGGCATTCAAAGTAATAATATTTCACAGCATTAATACAGTTATGTACTAGACTGGACAATGGTAAGCAGAGCCAGTACTTATATCAACAATGGCCTTATCTGTGTGAA
Source organism: Mixophyes fleayi (assembly GCF_038048845.1). Classification (NCBI taxonomy): domain Eukaryota; kingdom Metazoa; phylum Chordata; class Amphibia; order Anura; family Limnodynastidae; genus Mixophyes; species Mixophyes fleayi. The sequence goes on along the minus strand of NW_027446953.1, from coordinate 5,340,774 downwards.
GTTTGTATGTTCTCCCTGTGTTTGCGTGGGTTTCCTCCCACACTCCAAAAAACATACTGTTAGGTTAATTGGCTGCTATCAAAATTGACCCTAGTCTCTCCCTCTCTGTCTGTGTGTGAGTGTGTGTCTATATTAGGGAATTTAGACTGTAAGCTCCAATAGGGTAGGGACTGATGTGAATGGGTTCTCTGTACAGCGCTGCGCTATTAGTGACACTATATAAATAAATGATAATGAGGATGATGATGATATGTGTTTACTATGCCTATACACATAGCCAGCTTTCACACTTGATTGGCAGATTAATGCATCATTATTGCTAAGTTTGATAACAGTTGTCTAATACAGTGACACTGGTAGAGAAAACCACTATAGACATTCACATAAGCAGCTCTCATCATCATCATTTATAGCATAAGACTTCTTTAATTATACTAAGTTTTTGAGCAGGTCTGCATTATACTTAATTATATAAGGGAGATGTACTTTTAGTAAAAAGTAGCTCTCCAATTTCAAAAGTACATCAACGTAGTATTAATACTTAGATTTAAAGATTTTCTGGGATAAATGAAATACATTCCCAGCAGCCATCTCCCTTTGCCTCTATCTTATTGCATATTTTGTCCTAATGTGCTTTCATATTTACATGTCACCATGTTTCCATTGGCTAGTACCTTAAAGTCAGATGTCTGTCAAGCAAACTGACCAGTGACAGAATTGCTTTGTGAGGTTTACATCTTTATGACATCAAATGCTTCACATGAAAAATGCAGTTCATTGTCAAAAATCAGCTATATTAGGAGAGTGAGAATTGTGTTTTAGCATCAATTACACACTAAATATGCTGTCATTGTGTATGTTTAATGGATGTCTTTCAGTTTTAAAGATAGACAGACGGATAGATAGATAGAAAGATAGAAAGATAGATAGATAGATAGATAGATAGATAGATAGATAGATAGACAGACAGACTGATTTCAACTGGAAGCAGTGCTTACATATTGCTTAATTTTTGGTGGTTATTAAATAGTATGGGTAGGCAAGAAAAGTGCATATATCTTTTATTAGCATAAACTTACCCAAATGCGCTCTTGCATATTTAAGGCATTCAAAGTAATAATATTTCACAGCATTAATACAGTTATGTACTAGACTGGACAATGGTAAGCAGAGCCAGTACTTATATCAACAATGGCCTTATCTGTGTGAAGTTTGTATGTTCTCCCTGTGTTTGCGTGGGTTTCCTCCGGGTGCTGTGGTTTCCTCCCACACTCCAAAAAACATACTGTTAGGTTAATTGGCTGCTATCAAAATTGACCCTAGTCTCTCCCTCTCTGTCTGTGTGTGAGTGTGTGTCTATATTAGGGAATTTAGACTGTAAGCTCCAATAGGGTAGGGACTGATGTGAATGGGTTCTCTGTACAGCGCTGCGCTATTAGTGACACTATATAAATAAATGATAATGAGGATGATGATGATATGTGTTTACTATGCCTATACACATAGCCAGCTTTCACACTTGATTGGCAGATTAATGCATCATTATTGCTAAGTTTGATAACAGTTGTCTAATACAGTGACACTGGTAGAGAAAACCACTATAGACATTCACATAAGCAGCTCTCATCATCATCATTTATGGCATAAGACTTCTTTAATTATACTAAGTTTTTGAGCAGGTCTGCATTATACTTAATTATATAAGGGAGATGTACTTTTAGTAAAAAGTAGCTCTCCAATTTCAAAAGTACATCAACGTAGTATTAATACTTAGATTTAAAGATTTTCTGGGATAAATGAAATACATTCCCAGCAGCCATCTCCCTTTGCCTCTATCTTATTGCATATTTTGTCCTAATGTGCTTTCATATTTACATGTCACCATGTTTGCATTGGCTAGTACCTTAAAGTCAGATGTCTGTCAAGCAAACTGACCAGTGACAGAATTGCTTTGTGAGGTTTACATCTTTATGACATCAAATGCTTCACATGAAAAATGCAGTTCATTGTCAAAAATCAGCTATATTAGGAGAGTGAGAATTGTGTTTTAGCATCAATTACACACTAAATATGCTGTCATTGTGTATGTTTAATGGATGTCTTTCAGTTTTAAAGATAGACAGACCGATAGATAGATAGATAGAAAGATAGAAAGATAGATAGAAAGATAGATAGATAGATAGATAGATAGATAGATAGACAGACAGACAGACTGATTTCAACTGGAAGCAGTGCTTACATATTGCTTAATTTTTGGTGGTTATTAAATAGTATGGGTAGGCAAGAAAAGTGCATATATCTTTTATTAGCATAAACTTACCCAAATGCGCTCTTGCATATTTAAGGCATTCAAAGTAATAATATTTCACAGCATTAATACAGTTATGTACTAGACTGGACAATGGTAAGCAGAGCCAGTACTTATATCAACAATGGCCTTATCTGTGTGAAGTTTGTATGTTCTCCCTGTGTTTGCGTGGGTTTCCTCCGGGTGCTGTGGTTTCCTCCCACACTCCAAAAAACATACTGTTAGGTTAATTGGCTGCTATCAAAATTGACCCTAGTCTCTCCCTCTCTGTCTGTGTGTGAGTGTGTGTCTATATTAGGGAATTTAGACTGTAAGCTCCAATAGGGTAGGGACTGATGTGAATGGGTTCTCTGTACAGCGCTGCGCTATTAGTGACACTATATAAATAAATGATAATGAGGATGATGATGATATGTGTTTACTATGCCTATACACATAGCCAGCTTTCACACTTGATTGGCAGATTAATGCATCATTATTGCTAAGTTTGATAACAGTTGTCTAATACAGTGACACTGGTAGAGAAAACCACTATAGACATTCACATAAGCAGCTCTCATCATCATCATTTATGGCATAAGACTTCTTTAATTATACTAAGTTTTTGAGCAGGTCTGCATTATACTTAATTATATAAGGGAGATGTACTTTTAGTAAAAAGTAGCTCTCCAATTTCAAAAGTACATCAACGTAGTATTAATACTTAGATTTAAAGATTTTCTGGGATAAATGAAATACATTCCCAGCAGCCATCTCCCTTTGCCTCTATCTTATTGCATATTTTGTCCTAATGTGCTTTCATATTTACATGTCACCATGTTTCCATTGGCTAGTACCTTAAAGTCAGATGTCTGTCAAGCAAACTGACCAGTGACAGAATTGCTTTGTGAGGTTTACATCTTTATGACATCAAATGCTTCACATGAAAAATGCAGTTCATTGTCAAAAATCAGCTATATTAGGAGAGTGAGAATTGTGTTTTAGCATCAATTACACACTAAATATGCTGTCATTGTGTATGTTTAATGGATGTCTTTCAGTTTTAAAGATAGACAGACCGATAGATAGATAGATAGAAAGATAGAAAGATAGATAGATAGAAAGATAGATAGATAGATAGATAGATAGATAGATAGACAGACAGACAGACTGATTTCAACTGGAAGCAGTGCTTACATATTGCTTTATTTTTGGTGGTTATTAAATAGTATGGGTAGGCAAGAAAAGTGCATATATCTTTTATTAGCATAAACTTACCCAAATGCGCTCTTGCATATTTAAGGCATTCAAAGTAATAATATTTCACAGCATTAATACTAGAGATGGGCGGGTCCGGTTCTCCGAGAACCGAACCCACCCGAACTTTGGGTATCCGAGTACCGAGCTGAGCAGCTCGGTACTCTCCCGCCAATTCCGAATCCAAATCGAGGCCGAACGTCATTGTGACGTCGTCGGATCTCGGGACTCGGTTCTCGCGATACTTCAACTTTATAAATACACGCCTCCACAGCAATCCATCGCCATTTGACAGAGGGAGAGAGCAGGGTGTAGTCATAGGCTAATTAGAGCAGGGACAGAGAAAGAATACAATATTGTTCTTGCAATTGCTCTAACCAAAATCGCTAGTGCAGAGAGGAGGATAGAGGTTTATTATTTTTTCTTCATATTTGGCACTCCCCAGCGCTTTTGGGTTGTCCCCCATAATTGTGCATTAATATTTCTGGCTGTCAAAAGTCATATCTGTCAGCAGTATCTACTCAATAAATGTTAGCACTCCTCAGTGTTTTTGGGGTGTCCTCTCTAATTGTGCATTAATATTTCTGGCTGTCAAAAGTCATATCTGTCAGCAGTATCTACTCAATAATTTTAAGCACTCCTCAGTGTTTTTGGGGTGTCCTCTCTAATTGTGCATTAATATTTCTGGCTGTCAAAAGTCATATCTGTCAGCAGTATCTACTCAATAATTTTAAGCACTCCTCAGTGTTTTTGGGGTGTCCTCTCTAATTGTGCATTAATATTTCTGGCTGTCAAAAGTCATATCTGTCAGCAGTATCTACTCAATAAATTTTAGCACTCCTCTGTGTTTTTGGGGTGTCCTCCCTAATTGTGCATTAATATTTCTGGCTGTCAAAAGTCATATCTGTCAGCAGTATCTACTCAATAATTTTAAGCACTCCTCAGTGTTTTTGGGGTGTCCTCTCTAATTGTGCATTAATATTTCTGGCTGTCAAAAGTCATATCTGTCAGCAGTATCTACTCAATAATTTTTAGCACTCCTCAGTGTTTTTGGGGTGTCCTCCCTAATTGTGCATTAATATTTCTGGCTGTCAAAAGTCATATCTGTCAGCAGTATCTACTCAATAAATTTTAGCACACCTCAGTGTTTTTGGGGTGTCCCCCATAATTGTGCATTAATATTTCTGGCTGTCAAAAGTCATATCTGTCAGCAGTATCTACTCAATAATTTTTAGCACTCCTCAGTGTTTTTGGGGTGTCCTCCCTAATTGTGCATTAATATTTCTGGCTGTCAAAAGTCATATCTGTCAGCAGTATCTACTCAATAATTTTTAGCACTCCTCAGTGTTTTTGGGGTGTCCTCCCTAATTGTGCATTAATATTTCTGGCTGTCAAAAGTCATATCTGTCAGCAGTATCTACTCAATAATTTTTAGCACTCCTCAGTGTTTTTGGGGTGTCCTCCCTAATTGTGCATTAATATTTCTGGCTGTCAAAAGTCATATCTGTCAGCAGTATCTACTCAATAAATTTTAGCACACCTCAGTGTTTTTGGGGTGTCCCCCATAATTGTGCATTAATATTTCTGGCTGTCAAAAGTCATATCTGTCAGCAGTATCTACTCAATAATTTTTAGCACTCCTCAGTGTTTTTGGGGTGTCCTCCCTAATTGTGCATTAATATTTCTGGCTGTCAAAAGTCATATCTGTCAGCAGTATCTACTCAATAATTTTTAGCACTCCTCAGTGTTTTTGGGGTGTCCTCCCTAATTGTGCATTAATATTTCTGGCTGTCAAAAGTCATATCTGTCAGCAGTATCTACTCAATAATTTTTAGCACTCCTCAGTGTTTTTGGGGTGTCCTCCCTAATTGTGCATTAATATTTCTGGCTGTCAAAAGTCATATCTGTCAGCAGTATCTACTCAATAAATTTTAGCACACCTCAGTGTTTTTGGGGTGTCCCCCATAATTGTGCATTAATATTTCTGGCTGTCAAAAGTCATATCTGTCAGCAGTATCTACTCAATAATTTTTAGCACTCCTCAGTGTTTTTGGGGTGTCCTCCCTAATTGTGCATTAATATTTCTGGCTGTCAAAAGTCATATCTGTCAGCAGTATCTACTCAATAATTTTTAGCACTCCTCAGTGTTTTTGGGGTGTCCTCCCTAATTGTGCATTAATATTTCTGGCTGTCAAAAGTCATATCTGTCAGCAGTATCTACTCAATAATTTTTAGCACTCCTCAGTGTTTTTGGGGTGTCCTCCCTAATTGTGCATTAATATTTCTGGCTGTCAAAAGTCATATCTGTCAGCAGTATCTACGCAATGGATTCAAAGCAGTCCACATATGATCTAAATGAGCAACCAGGTTCTGTCACCAGTCCTGATGTTAGTGTTCCCAGTACGTCATCTGGCCAAGGCGATGTCAAACAACAGAGTGTTTTCAAATTAGTGCAAAAAACAAAAACCAAAAAAAAATTTACTGTATTGAAGCGAAAACGAAGTGTAACTGAGCAAAAGTTAAGTGACGATAAAAAAAAAATTGCAAGCATGCCATTCTACACACGCAGTGGCAAAGAGAGAATGAGGCCTTCACCTTTGGCTATTAGTGGCAGATCCCAAAAAGTTACCCAGCCTACAATTGGTGCACAACTACTGTTACGCGTCAAAGCTGAGCTGCAAGATACCAGTGAGGCATTACAGGAGAATATTTGCTCTGATTCACAAATGACAACAATCCCTGTGGAGAGTCCATCCAACAGTGGGATGTCTAATCGTGAGCATTCTGCTGATGTGTGCCTTAATAGCCCGAGTGTAGCCGGTGATACCCAAATTGAGGATGCCACTTTGGAATTAGAAGAGGATGAGGGGGAGATTTGTGTAGGCGACGAGGGCGCTAATGATGATGTTGATGATTATGATGCAGACAGATACCAAATTGCCTTTCTCAATTTCTATTTATATTCTAGATTATATAACGGCTGAATAGTTTTCTATTTTACTCCTAGTGGAGAGAGGATCTGATGCAGACAGATACCAAACTGCCTTTGTCCATTTCAATTTATATTGTACAGTCTATAATGGCTGAATTTTTTAGTATTTTATACAAGTGGAGGGGGGGCTAGAGAGACAGAAACCAAACTGGCTTTCTCCATGTCAATTAATATTGTACAGTCTATAATGGCTGAATTTTTTGGTATTTTATACAAGTGGAGGGGGGCCTAGAGAGACAGAGTGACCCCAAACTGTCTTTCTCCATGTCAATTAATATTGTACAGTCTATAATGGCTGAATTTTTTAGTATTTTATACAAGTGGAGGGGGGCCTAGAGAGACAGAAACCAAACTGGCTTTCTCCATGTCAATTAATATTGTACAGTCTATAATGGCTGAATTTTTTGCTATTTTATACAAGTGGAGGGGGGCCTTGAGAGACAGAAAGCAAACTGGCTTTTTCCATTTCTTTACATATTTAACTATAAGTGTAGGGTGTAATATACATTCAAAGACGATGGCTGCATTGCCAATATGCATAGATGGAGAGGAAGACAATCTGTTTTGTGTGTAGAATAGGCCTACCAACGAAGAATTAAACTGTTTTTTTGGATGATTTATTACCTCAACAATTAGATTACTTGTCTCTAAAACAGTTGGAGCACTAAATTGGGTTAATTTAGGCCCAAAAACATGGATTTTCCCAAAAAATAGCAAAACAAAACCAAACAAAACCAAAACCAAAACCAAAACACGCAATGGCGGTTTTGCAAAACCAAAACCAAAACCAAAACACGACGGTAATCCAGATCCAAAACCGAATCCAAAACCAAAACACGGGGGTCAGTGACCATCTCTAATTAATACAGTTATGTACTAGACTGGACAATGGTAAGCAGAGCCAGTACTTATATCAACAATGGCCTTATCTGTGTGAAGTTTGTATGTTCTCCCTGTGTTTGCGTGGGTTTCCTCCCACACTCCAAAAAACATACTGTTAGGTTAATTGGCTGCTATCAAAATTGACCCTAGTCTCTCCCTCTCTGTCTGTGTGTGAGTGTGTGTCTATATTAGGGAATTTAGACTGTAAGCTCCAATAGGGTAGGGACTGATGTGAATGGGTACTCTGTACAGCGCTGCGCTATTAGTGACACTATATAAATAAATGATAATGAGGATGATGATGATATGTGTTTACTATGCCTATACACATAGCCAGCTTTCACACTTGATTGGCAGATTAATGCATCATTATTGCTAAGTTTGATAACAGTTGTCTAATACAGTGACACTGGTAGAGAAAACCACTATAGACATTCACATAAGCAGCTCTCATCATCATCATTTATGGCATAAGACTTCTTTACATATACTAAGTTTTTGAGCAGGTCTGCATTATACTTAATTATATAAGGGAGATGTACTTTTAGTAAAAAGTAGCTCTCCAATTTCAAAAGTACATCAACGTAGTATTAATACTTAGATTTAAAGATTTTCTGGGATAAATGAAATACATTCCCAGCAGCCATCTCCCTTTGCCTCTATCTTATTGCATATTTTGTCCTAATGTGCTTTCATATTTACATGTCACCATGTTTCCATTGGCTAGTACCTTAAAGTCAGATGTCTGTCAAGCAAACTGACCAGTGACAGAATTGCTTTGTGAGGTTTACATCTTTATGACATCAAATGCTTCACATGAAAAATGCAGTTCATTGTCAAAAATCAGCTATATTAGGAGAGTGAGAATTGTGTTTTAGCATCAATTACACACTAAATATGCTGTCATTGTGTATGTTTAATGGATGTCTTTCAGTTTTAAAGATAGACAGACCGATAGATAGAAAGATAGAAAGATAGATAGATAGAAAGATAGATAGATAGATAGATAGATAGATAGATAGATAGATAGACAGACAGACAGACTGATTTCAACTGGAAGCAGTGCTTACATATTGCTTAATTTTTGGTGGTTATTAAATAGTATGGGTAGGCAAGAAAAGTGCATATATCTTTTATTAGCATAAACTTACCCAAATGCGCTCTTGCATATTTAAGGCATTCAAAGTAATAATATTTCACAGCATTAATACAGTTATGTACTAGACTGGACAATGGTAAGCAGAGCCAGTACTTATATCAACAATGGCCTTATCTGTGTGAAGTTTGTATGTTCTCCCTGTGTTTGCGTGGGTTTCCTCCGGGTGCTGTGGTTTCCTCCCACACTCCAAAAAACATACTGTTAGGTTAATTGGCTGCTATCAAAATTGACCCTAGTCTCTCCCTCTCTGTCTGTGTGTGAGTGTGTGTCTATATTAGGGAATTTAGACTGTAAGCTCCAATAGGGTAGGGACTGATGTGAATGGGTTCTCTGTACAGCGCTGCGCTATTAGTGACACTATATAAATAAATGATAATGAGGATGATGATGATATGTGTTTACTATGCCTATACACATAGCCAGCTTTCACACTTGATTGGCAGATTAATGCATCATTATTGCTAAGTTTGATAACAGTTGTCTAATACAGTGACACTGGTAGAGAAAACCACTATAGACATTCACATAAGCAGCTCTCATCATCATCATTTATGGCATAAGACTTCTTTAATTATACTAAGTTTTTGAGCAGGTCTGCATTATACTTAATTATATAAGGGAGATGTACTTTTAGTAAAAAGTAGCTCTCCAATTTCAAAAGTACATCAACGTAGTATTAATACTTAGATTTAAAGATTTTCTGGGATAAATGAAATACATTCCCAGCAGCCATCTCCCTTTGCCTCTATCTTATTGCATATTTTGTCCTAATGTGCTTTCATATTTACATGTCACCATGTTTCCATTGGCTAGTACCTTAAAGTCAGATGTCTGTCAAGCAAACTGACCAGTGACAGAATTGCTTTGTGAGGTTTACATCTTTATGACATCAAATGCTTCACATGAAAAATGCAGTTCATTGTCAAAAATCAGCTATATTAGGAGAGTGAGAATTGTGTTTTAGCATCAATTACACACTAAATATGCTGTCATTGTGTATGTTTAATGGATGTCTTTCAGTTTTAAAGATAGACAGACGGATAGATAGATAGAAAGATAGAAAGATAGATAGAAAGATAGATAGATAGATAGATAGACAGACAGACAGACTGATTTCAACTGGAAGCAGTGCTTACATATTGCTTAATTTTTGGTGGTTATTAAATAGTATGGGTAGGCAAGAAAAGTGCATATATCTTTTATTAGCATAAACTTACCCAAATGCGCTCTTGCATATTTAAGGCATTCAAAGTAATAATATTTCACAGCATTAATACAGTTATGTACTAGACTGGACAATGGTAAGCAGAGCCAGTACTTATATCAACAATGGCCTTATCTGTGTGAAGTTTGTATGTTCTCCCTGTGTTTGCGTGGGTTTCCTCCGGGTGCTGTGGTTTCCTCCCACACTCCAAAAAACATACTGTTAGGTTAATTGGCTGCTATCAAAATTGACCCTAGTCTCTCCCTCTCTGTCTGTGTGTGAGTGTGTGTCTATATTAGGGAATTTAGACTGTAAGCTCCAATAGGGTAGGGACTGATGTGAATGGGTTCTCTGTACAGCGCTGCGCTATTAGTGACACTATATAAATAAATGATAATGAGGATGATGATGATATGTGTTTACTATGCCTATACACATAGCCAGCTTTCACACTTGATTGGCAGATTAATGCATCATTATTGCTAAGTTTGATAACAGTTGTCTAATACAGTGACACTGGTAGAGAAAACCACTATAGACATTCACATAAGCAGCTCTCATCATCATCATTTATGGCATAAGACTTCTTTAATTATACTAAGTTTTTGAGCAGGTCTGCATTATACTTAATTATATAAGGGAGATGTACTTTTAGTAAAAAGTAGCTCTCCAATTTCAAAAGTACATCAACGTAGTATTAATACTTAGATTTAAAGATTTTCTGGGATAAATGAAATACATTCCCAGCAGCCATCTCCCTTTGCCTCTATCTTATTGCATATTTTGTCCTAATGTGCTTTCATATTTACATGTCACCATGTTTGCATTGGCTAGTACCTTAAAGTCAGATGTCTGTCAAGCAAACTGACCAGTGACAGAATTGCTTTGTGAGGTTTACATCTTTATGACATCAAATGCTTCACATGAAAAATGCAGTTCATTGTCAAAAATCAGCTATATTAGGAGAGTGAGAATTGTGTTTTAGCATCAATTACACACTAAATATGCTGTCATTGTGTATGTTTAATGGATGTCTTTCAGTTTTAAAGATAGACAGACCGATAGATAGATAGATAGAAAGATAGAAAGATAGATAGATAGAAAGATAGATAGATAGATAGATAGATAGATAGACAGACAGACAGACTGATTTCAACTGGAAGCAGTGCTTACATATTGCTTAATTTTTGGTGGTTATTAAATAGTATGGGTAGGCAAGAAAAGTGCATATATCTTTTATTAGCATAAACTTACCCAAATGCGCTCTTGCATATTTAAGGCATTCAAAGTAATAATATTTCACAGCATTAATACAGTTATGTACTAGACTGGACAATGGTAAGCAGAGCCAGTACTTATATCAACAATGGCCTTATCTGTGTGAAGTTTGTATGTTCTCCCTGTGTTTGCGTGGGTTTCCTCCCACACTCCAAAAAACATACTGTTAGGTTAATTGGCTGCTATCAAAATTGACCCTAGTCTCTCCCTCTCTGTCTGTGTGTGAGTGTGTGTCTATATTAGGGAATTTAGACTGTAAGCTCCAATAGGGTAGGGACTGATGTGAATGGGTTCTCTGTACAGCGCTGCGCTATTAGTGACACTATATAAATAAATGATAATGAGGATGATGATGATATGTGTTTACTATGCCTATACACATAGCCAGCTTTCACACTTGATTGGCAGATTAATGCATCATTATTGCTAAGTTTGATAACAGTTGTCTAATACAGTGACACTGGTAGAGAAAACCACTATAGACATTCACATAAGCAGCTCTCATCATCATCATTTATGGCATAAGACTTCTTTAATTATACTAAGTTTTTGAGCAGGTCTGCATTATACTTAATTATATAAGGGAGATGTACTTTTAGTAAAAAGTAGCTCTCCAATTTCAAAAGTACATCAACGTAGTATTAATACTTAGATTTAAAGATTTTCTGGGATAAATGAAATACATTCCCAGCAGCCATCTCCCTTTGCCTCTATCTTATTGCATATTTTGTCCTAATGTGCTTTCATATTTACATGTCACCATGTTTCCATTGGCTAGTACCTTAAAGTCAGATGTCTGTCAAGCAAACTGACCAGTGACAGAATTGCTTTGTGAGGTTTACATCTTTATGACATCAAATGCTTCACATGAAAAATGCAGTTCATTGTCAAAAATCAGCTATATTAGGAGAGTGAGAATTGTGTTTTAGCATCAATTACACACTAAATATGCTGTCATTGTGTATGTTTAATGGATGTCTTTCAGTTTTAAAGATAGACAGACCGATAGATAGATAGAAAGATAGAAAGATAGATAGAAAGATAGATAGATAGATAGATAGATAGATAGATAGATAGACAGACAGACAGACTGATTTCAACTGGAAGCAGTGCTTACATATTGCTTAATTTTTGGTGGTTATTAAATAGTATGGGTAGGCAAGAAAAGTGCATATATCTTTTATTAGCATAAACTTACCCAAATGCGCTCTTGCATATTTAAGGCATTCAAAGTAATAATATTTCACAGCATTAATACAGTTATGTACTAGACTGGACAATGGTAAGCAGAGCCAGTACTTATATCAACAATGGCCTTATCTGTGTGAAGTTTGTATGTTCTCCCTGTGTTTGCGTGGGTTTCCTCCGGGTGCTGTGGTTTCCTCCCACACTCCAAAAAACATACTGTTAGGTTAATTGGCTGCTATCAAAATTGACCCTAGTCTCTCCCTCTCTGTCTGTGTGTGAGTGTGTGTCTATATTAGGGAATTTAGACTGTAAGCTCCAATAGGGTAGGGACTGATGTGAATGGGTTCTCTGTACAGCGCTGCGCTATTAGTGACACTATATAAATAAATGATAATGAGGATGATGATGATATGTGTTTACTATGCCTATACACATAGCCAGCTTTCACACTTGATTGGCAGATTAATGCATCATTATTGCTAAGTTTGATAACAGTTGTCTAATACAGTGACACTGGTAGAGAAAACCACTATAGACATTCACATAAGCAGCTCTCATCATCATCATTTATGGCATAAGACTTCTTTAATTATACTAAGTTTTTGAGCAGGTCTGCATTATACTTAATTATATAAGGGAGATGTACTTTTAGTAAAAAGTAGCTCTCCAATTTCAAAAGTACATCAACGTAGTATTAATACTTAGATTTAAAGATTTTCTGGGATAAATGAAATACATTCCCAGCAGCCATCTCCCTTTGCCTCTATCTTATTGCATATTTTGTCCTAATGTGCTTTCATATTTACATGTCACCATGTTTCCATTGGCTAGTACCTTAAAGTCAGATGTCTGTCAAGCAAACTGACCAGTGACAGAATTGCTTTGTGAGGTTTACATCTTTATGACATCAAATGCTTCACATGAAAAATGCAGTTCATTGTCAAAAATCAGCTATATTAGGAGAGTGAGAATTGTGTTTTAGCATCAATTACACACTAAATATGCTGTCATTGTGTATGTTTAATGGATGTCTTTCAGTTTTAAAGATAGACAGACCGATAGATAGATAGATAGAAAGATAGAAAGATAGATAGAAAGATAGATAGATAGATAGATAGATAGATAGATAGATAGACAGACAGACAGACTGATTTCAACTGGAAGCAGTGCTTACATATTGCTTAATTTTTGGTGGTTATTAAATAGTATGGGTAGGCAAGAAAAGTGCATATATCTTTTATTAGCATAAACTTACCCAAATGCGCTCTTGCATATTTAAGGCATTCAAAGTAATAATATTTCACAGCATTAATACAGTTATGTACTAGACTGGACAATGGTAAGCAGAGCCAGTACTTATATCAACAATGGCCTTATCTGTGTGAAGTTTGTATGTTCTCCCTGTGTTTGCGTGGGTTTCCTCCGGGTGCTGTGGTTTCCTCCCACACTCCAAAAAACATACTGTTAGGTTAATTGGCTGCTATCAAAATTGACCCTAGTCTCTCCCTCTCTGTCTGTGTGTGAGTGTGTGTCTATATTAGGGAATTTAGACTGTAAGCTCCAATAGGGTAGGGACTGATGTGAATGGGTTCTCTGTACAGCGCTGCGCTATTAGTGACACTATATAAATAAATGATAATGAGGATGATGATGATATGTGTTTACTATGCCTATACACATAGCCAGCTTTCACACTTGATTGGCAGATTAATGCATCATTATTGCTAAGTTTGATAACAGTTGTCTAATACAGTGACACTGGTAGAGAAAACCACTATAGACATTCACATAAGCAGCTCTCATCATCATCATTTATGGCATAAGACTTCTTTAATTATACTAAGTTTTTGAGCAGGTCTGCATTATACTTAATTATATAAGGGAGATGTACTTTTAGTAAAAAGTAGCTCTCCAATTTCAAAAGTACATCAACGTAGTATTAATACTTAGATTTAAAGATTTTCTGGGATAAATGAAATACATTCCCAGCAGCCATCTCCCTTTGCCTCTATCTTATTGCATATTTTGTCCTAATGTGCTTTCATATTTACATGTCACCATGTTTGCATTGGCTAGTACCTTAAAGTCAGATGTCTGTCAAGCAAACTGACCAGTGACAGAATTGCTTTGTGAGGTTTACATCTTTATGACATCAAATGCTTCACATGAAAAATGCAGTTCATTGTCAAAAATCAGCTATATTAGGAGAGTGAGAATTGTGTTTTAGCATCAATTACACACTAAATATGCTGTCATTGTGTATGTTTAATGGATGTCTTTCAGTTTTAAAGATAGACAGACCGATAGATAGATAGATAGAAAGATAGAAAGATAGATAGATAGAAAGATAGATAGATAGATAGATAGATAGACAGACAGACAGACAGACTGATTTCAACTGGAAGCAGTGCTTACATATTGCTTAATTTTTGGTGGTTATTAAATAGTATGGGTAGGCAAGAAAAGTGCATATATCTTTTATTAGCATAAACTTACCCAAATGCGCTCTTGCATATTTAAGGCATTCAAAGTAATAATATTTCACAGCATTAATACAGTTATGTACTAGACTGGACAATGGTAAGCAGAGCCAGTACTTATATCAACAATGGCCTTATCTGTGTGAAGTTTGTATGTTCTCCCTGTGTTTGCGTGGGTTTCCTCCCACACTCCAAAAAACATACTGTTAGGTTAATTGGCTGCTATCAAAATTGACCCTAGTCTCTCCCTCTCTGTCTGTGTGTGAGTGTGTGTCTATATTAGGGAATTTAGACTGTAAGCTCCAATAGGGTAGGGACTGATGTGAATGGGTTCTCTGTACAGCGCTGCGCTATTAGTGACACTATATAAATAAATGATAATGAGGATGATGATGATATGTGTTTACTATGCCTATACACATAGCCAGCTTTCACACTTGATTGGCAGATTAATGCATCATTATTGCTAAGTTTGATAACAGTTGTCTAATACAGTGACACTGGTAGAGAAAACCACTATAGACATTCACATAAGCAGCTCTCATCATCATCATTTATGGCATAAGACTTCTTTAATTATACTAAGTTTTTGAGCAGGTCTGCATTATACTTAATTATATAAGGGAGATGTACTTTTAGTAAAAAGTAGCTCTCCAATTTCAAAAGTACATCAACGTAGTATTAATACTTAGATTTAAAGATTTTCTGGGATAAATGAAATACATTCCCAGCAGCCATCTCCCTTTGCCTCTATCTTATTGCATATTTTGTCCTAATGTGCTTTCATATTTACATGTCACCATGTTTCCATTGGCTAGTACCTTAAAGTCAGATGTCTGTCAAGCAAACTGACCAGTGACAGAATTGCTTTGTGAGGTTTACATCTTTATGACATCAAATGCTTCACATGAAAAATGCAGTTCATTGTCAAAAATCAGCTATATTAGGAGAGTGAGAATTGTGTTTTAGCATCAATTACACACTAAATATGCTGTCATTGTGTATGTTTAATGGATGTCTTTCAGTTTTAAAGATAGACAGACCGATAGATAGATAGATAGAAAGATAGATAGATAGAAAGATAGATAGATAGATAGATAGACAGACAGACAGACTGATTTCAACTGGAAGCAGTGCTTACATATTGCTTAATTTTTGGTGGTTATTAAATAGTATGGGTAGGCAAGAAAAGTGCATATATCTTTTATTAGCATAAACTTACCCAAATGCGCTCTTGCATATTTAAGGCATTCAAAGTAATAATATTTCACAGCATTAATACAGTTATGTACTAGACTGGACAATGGTAAGCAGAGCCAGTACTTATATCAACAATGGCCTTATCTGTGTGAAGTTTGTATGTTCTCCCTGTGTTTGCGTGGGTTTCCTCCGGGTGCTGTGGTTTCCTCCCACACTCCAAAAAACATACTGTTAGGTTAATTGGCTGCTATCAAAATTGACCCTAGTCTCTCCCTCTCTGTCTGTGTGTGAGTGTGTGTCTATATTAGGGAATTTAGACTGTAAGCTCCAATAGGGTAGGGACTGATGTGAATGGGGTCTCTGTACAGCGCTGCGCTATTAGTGACACTATATAAATAAATGATAATGAGGATGATGATGATATGTGTTTACTATGCCTATACACATAGCCAGCTTTCACACTTGATTGGCAGATTAATGCATCATTATTGCTAAGTTTGATAACAGTTGTCTAATACAGTGACACTGGTAGAGAAAACCACTATAGACATTCACATAAGCAGCTCTCATCATCATCATTTATGGCATAAGACTTCTTTAATTATACTAAGTTTTTGAGCAGGTCTGCATTATACTTAATTATATAAGGGAGATGTACTTTTAGTAAAAAGTAGCTCTCCAATTTCAAAAGTACATCAACGTAGTATTAATACTTAGATTTAAAGATTTTCTGGGATAAATGAAATACATTCCCAGCAGCCATCTCCCTTTGCCTCTATCTTATTGCATATTTTGTCCTAATGTGCTTTCATATTTACATGTCACCATGTTTCCATTGGCTAGTACCTTAAAGTCAGATGTCTGTCAAGCAAACTGACCAGTGACAGAATTGCTTTGTGAGGTTTACATCTTTATGACATCAAATGCTTCACATGAAAAATGCAGTTCATTGTCAAAAATCAGCTATATTAGGAGAGTGAGAATTGTGTTTTAGCATCAATTACACACTAAATATGCTGTCATTGTGTATGTTTAATGGATGTCTTTCAGTTTTAAAGATAGACAGACCGATAGATAGATAGATAGAAAGATAGAAAGATAGATAGATAGAAAGATAGATAGATAGATAGATAGATAGATAGACAGACAGACAGACTGATTTCAACTGGAAGCAGTGCTTACATATTGCTTAATTTTTGGTGGTTATTAAATAGTATGGGTAGGCAAGAAAAGTGCATATATCTTTTATTAGCATAAACTTACCCAAATGCGCTCTTGCATATTTAAGGCATTCAAAGTAATAATATTTCACAGCATTAATACAGTTATGTACTAGACTGGACAATGGTAAGCAGAGCCAGTACTTATATCAACAATGGCCTTATCTGTGTGAAGTTTGTATGTTCTCCCTGTGTTTGCGTGGGTTTCCTCCCACACTCCAAAAAACATACTGTTAGGTTAATTGGCTGCTATCAAAATTGACCCTAGTCTCTCCCTCTCTGTCTGTGTGTGAGTGTGTGTCTATATTAGGGAATTTAGACTGTAAGCTCCAATAGGGTAGGGACTGATGTGAATGGGTTCTCTGTACAGCGCTGCGCTATTAGTGACACTCTATATATAAATAAAAATAAGGAGGATGATGATGATATGTGTTTACTATGCCTTTACAAATAGCCAGCTTTCACACTTGATTGGCAGATTAATGCATCATTATTGCTAAGTTTGATAACAGTTGTCTAATACAGTGACACTGGTAGAGAAAACCACTATAGACATTCACATAAGCAGCTCTCATCATCATCATTTATGGCATAAGACTTCTTTAATTATACTAAGTTTTTGAGCAGGTCTGCATTATACTTAATTATATAAGGGAGATGTACTTTTAGTAAAAAGTAGCTCTCCAATTTCAAAAGTACATCAACGTAGTATTAATACTTAGATTTAAAGATTTTCTGGGATAAATGAAATACATTCCCAGCAGCCATCTCCCTTTGCCTCTATCTTATTGCATATTTTGTCCTAATGTGCTTTCATATTTACATGTCACCATGTTTCCATTGGCTAGTACCTTAAAGTCAGATGTCTGTCAAGCAAACTGACCAGTGACAGAATTGCTTTGTGAGGTTTACATCTTTATGACATCAAATGCTTCACATGAAAAATGCAGTTCATTGTCAAAAATCAGCTATATTAGGAGAGTGAGAATTGTGTTTTAGCATCAATTACACACTAAATATGCTGTCATTGTGTATGTTTAATGGATGTCTTTCAGTTTTAAAGATAGACAGACGGATAGATAGATAGAAAGATAGAAAGATAGATAGATAGAAAGATAGATAGATAGATAGATAGATAGACAGACAGACAGACTGATTTCAACTGGAAGCAGTGCTTACATATTGCTTAATTTTTGGTGGTTATTAAATAGTATGGGTAGGCAAGAAAAGTGCATATATCTTTTATTAGCATAAACTTACCCAAATGCGCTCTTGCATATTTAAGGCATTCAAAGTAATAATATTTCACAGCATTAATACAGTTATGTACTAGACTGGACAATGGTAAGCAGAGCCAGTACTTATATCAACAATGGCCTTATCTGTGTGAAGTTTGTATGTTCTCCCTGTGTTTGCGTGGGTTTCCTCCGGGTGCTGTGGTTTCCTCCCACACTCCAAAAAACATACTGTTAGGTTAATTGGCTGCTATCAAAATTGACCCTAGTCTCTCCCTCTCTGTCTGTGTGTGAGTGTGTGTCTATATTAGGGAATTTAGACTGTAAGCTCCAATAGGGTAGGGACTGATGTGAATGGGTTCTCTGTACAGCGCTGCGCTATTAGTGACACTATATAAATAAATGATAATGAGGATGATGATGATATGTGTTTACTATGCCTATACACATAGCCAGCTTTCACACTTGATTGGCAGATTAATGCATCATTATTGCTAAGTTTGATAACAGTTGTCTAATACAATGACACTGGTAGAGAAAACCACTATAGACATTCACATAAGCAGCTCTCATCATCATTATTTATGGCATAAGACTTCTTTAATTATACTAAGTTTTTGAGCAGGTCTGCATTATACTTAATTATATAAGGGAGATGTACTTTTAGTAAAAAGTAGCTCTCCAATTTCAAAAGTACATCAACGTAGTATTAATACTTAGATTTAAAGATTTTCTGGGATAAATGAAATACATTCCCAGCAGCCATCTCCCTTTGCCTCTATCTTATTGCATATTTTGTCCTAATGTGCTTTCATATTTACATGTCACCATGTTTCCATTGGCTAGTACCTTAAAGTCAGATGTCTGTCAAGCAAACTGACCAGTGACAGAATTGCTTTGTGAGGTTTACATCTTTATGACATCAAATGCTTCACATGAAAAATGCAGTTCATTGTCAAAAATCAGCTATATTAGGAGAGTGAGAATTGTGTTTTAGCATCAATTACACACTAAATATGCTGTCATTGTGTATGTTTAATGGATGTCTTTCAGTTTTAAAGATAGACAGACCGATAGATAGATAGATAGAAAGATAGAAAGATAGATAGATAGAAAGATAGATAGATAGATAGATAGATAGATAGATAGACAGACAGACAGACTGATTTCAACTGGAAGCAGTGCTTACATATTGCTTAATTTTTGGTGGTTATTAAATAGTATGGGTAGGCAAGAAAAGTGCATATATCTTTTATTAGCATAAACTTACCCAAATGCGCTCTTGCATATTTAAGGCATTCAAAGTAATAATATTTCACAGCATTAATACAGTTATGTACTAGACTGGACAATGGTAAGCAGAGCCAGTACTTATATCAACAATGGCCTTATCTGTGTGAAGTTTGTATGTTCTCCCTGTGTTTGCGTGGGTTTCCTCCCACACTCCAAAAAACATACTGTTAGGTTAATTGGCTGCTATCAAAATTGACCCTAGTCTCTCCCTCTCTGTCTGTGTGTGAGTGTGTGTCTATATTAGGGAATTTAGACTGTAAGCTCCAATAGGGTAGGGACTGATGTGAATGGGTTCTCTGTACAGCGCTGCGCTATTAGTGACACTATATAAATAAATGATAATGAGGATGATGATGATATGTGTTTACTATGCCTATACACATAGCCAGCTTTCACACTTGATTGGCAGATTAATGCATCATTATTGCTAAGTTTGATAACAGTTGTCTAATACAGTGACACTGGTAGAGAAAACCACTATAGACATTCACATAAGCAGCTCTCATCATCATCATTTATGGCATAAGACTTCTTTAATTATACTAAGTTTTTGAGCAGGTCTGCATTATACTTAATTATATAAGGGAGATGTACTTTTAGTAAAAAGTAGCTCTCCAATTTCAAAAGTACATCAACGTAGTATTAATACTTAGATTTAAAGATTTTCTGGGATAAATGAAATACATTCCCAGCAGCCATCTCCCTTTGCCTCTATCTTATTGCATATTTTGTCCTAATGTGCTTTCATATTTACATGTCACCATGTTTCCATTGGCTAGTACCTTAAAGTCAGATGTCTGTCAAGCAAACTGACCAGTGACAGAATTGCTTTGTGAGGTTTACATCTTTATGACATCAAATGCTTCACATGAAAAATGCAGTTCATTGTCAAAAATCAGCTATATTAGGAGAGTGAGAATTGTGTTTTAGCATCAATTACACACTAAATATGCTGTCATTGTGTATGTTTAATGGATGTCTTTCAGTTTTAAAGATAGACAGACCGATAGATAGATAGATAGATAGATAGATAGAAAGATAGAAAGATAGATAGATAGAAAGATAGATAGATAGACAGACAGACAGACTGATTTCAACTGGAAGCAGTGCTTACATATTGCTTAATTTTTGGTGGTTATTAAATAGTATGGGTAGGCAAGAAAAGTGCATATATCTTTTATTAGCATAAACTTACCCAAATGCGCTCTTGCATATTTAAGGCATTCAAAGTAATAATATTTCACAGCATTAATACAGTTATGTACTAGACTGGACAATGGTAAGCAGAGCCAGTACTTATATCAACAATGGCCTTATCTGTGTGAAGTTTGTATGTTCTCCCTGTGTTTGCGTGGGTTTCCTCCGGGTGCTGTGGTTTCCTCCCACACTCCAAAAAACATACTGTTAGGTTAATTGGCTGCTATCAAAATTGACCCTAGTCTCTCCCTCTCTGTCTGTGTGTGAGTGTGTGTCTATATTAGGGAATTTAGACTGTAAGCTCCAATAGGGTAGGGACTGATGTGAATGGGTTCTCTGTACAGCGCTGCGCTATTAGTGACACTATATAAATAAATGATAATGAGGATGATGATGATATGTGTTTACTATGCCTATACACATAGCCAGCTTTCACACTTGATTGGCAGATTAATGCATCATTATTGCTAAGTTTGATAACAGTTGTCTAATACAGTGACACTGGTAGAGAAAACCACTATAGACATTCACATAAGCAGCTCTCATCATCATTATTTATGGCATAAGACTTCTTTAATTATACTAAGTTTTTGAGCAGGTCTGCATTATACTTAATTATATAAGGGAGATGTACTTTTAGTAAAAAGTAGCTCTCCAATTTCAAAAGTACATCAACGTAGTATTAATACTTAGATTTAAAGATTTTCTGGGATAAATGAAATACATTCCCAGCAGCCATCTCCCTTTGCCTCTATCTTATTGCATATTTTGTCCTAATGTGCTTTCATATTTACATGTCACCATGTTTCCATTGGCTAGTACCTTAAAGTCAGATGTCTGTCAAGCAAACTGACCAGTGACAGAATTGCTTTGTGAGGTTTACATCTTTATGACATCAAATGCTTCACATGAAAAATGCAGTTCATTGTCAAAAATCAGCTATATTAGGAGAGTGAGAATTGTGTTTTAGCATCAATTACACACTAAATATGCTGTCATTGTGTATGTTTAATGGATGTCTTTCAGTTTTAAAGATAGACAGACCGATAGATAGATAGATAGAAAGATAGAAAGATAGATAGATAGAAAGATAGATAGATAGATAGATAGATAGATAGATAGACAGACAGACAGACTGATTTCAACTGGAAGCAGTGCTTACATATTGCTTTATTTTTGGTGGTTATTAAATAGTATGGGTAGGCAAGAAAAGTGCATATATCTTTTATTAGCATAAACTTACCCAAATGCGCTCTTGCATATTTAAGGCATTCAAAGTAATAATATTTCACAGCATTAATACAGTTATGTACTAGACTGGACAATGGTAAGCAGAGCCAGTACTTATATCAACAATGGCCTTATCTGTGTGAAGTTTGTATGTTCTCCCTGTGTTTGCGTGGGTTTCCTCCCACACTCCAAAAAACATACTGTTAGGTTAATTGGCTGCTATCAAAATTGACCCTAGTCTCTCCCTCTCTGTCTGTGTGTGAGTGTGTGTCTATATTAGGGAATTTAGACTGTAAGCTCCAATAGGGTAGGGACTGATGTGAATGGGTTCTCTGTACAGCGCTGCGCTATTAGTGACACTCTATATATAAATAAAAATAAGGAGGATGATGATGATATGTGTTTACTATGCCTTTACAAATAGCCAGCTTTCACACTTGATTGGCAGATTAATGCATCATTATTGCTAAGTTTGATAACAGTTGTCTAATACAGTGACACTGGTAGAGAAAACCACTATAGACATTCACATAAGCAGCTCTCATCATCATCATTTATGGCATAAGACTTCTTTAATTATACTAAGTTTTTGAGCAGGTCTGCATTATACTTAATTATATAAGGGAGATGTACTTTTAGTAAAAAGTAGCTCTCCAATTTCAAAAGTACATCAACGTAGTATTAATACTTAGATTTAAAGATTTTCTGGGATAAATGAAATACATTCCCAGCAGCCATCTCCCTTTGCCTCTATCTTATTGCATATTTTGTCCTAATGTGCTTTCATATTTACATGTCACCATGTTTCCATTGGCTAGTACCTTAAAGTCAGATGTCTGTCAAGCAAACTGACCAGTGACAGAATTGCTTTGTGAGGTTTACATCTTTATGACATCAAATGCTTCACATGAAAAATGCAGTTCATTGTCAAAAATCAGCTATATTAGGAGAGTGAGAATTGTGTTTTAGCATCAATTACACACTAAATATGCTGTCATTGTGTATGTTTAATGGATGTCTTTCAGTTTTAAAGATAGACAGACGGATAGATAGATAGAAAGATAGAAAGATAGATAGATAGAAAGATAGATAGATAGATAGATAGATAGACAGACAGACAGACTGATTTCAACTGGAAGCAGTGCTTACATATTGCTTAATTTTTGGTGGTTATTAAATAGTATGGGTAGGCAAGAAAAGTGCATATATCTTTTATTAGCATAAACTTACCCAAATGCGCTCTTGCATATTTAAGGCATTCAAAGTAATAATATTTCACAGCATTAATACAGTTATGTACTAGACTGGACAATGGTAAGCAGAGCCAGTACTTATATCAACAATGGCCTTATCTGTGTGAAGTTTGTATGTTCTCCCTGTGTTTGCGTGGGTTTCCTCCGGGTGCTGTGGTTTCCTCCCACACTCCAAAAAACATACTGTTAGGTTAATTGGCTGCTATCAAAATTGACCCTAGTCTCTCCCTCTCTGTCTGTGTGTGAGTGTGTGTCTATATTAGGGAATTTAGACTGTAAGCTCCAATAGGGTAGGGACTGATGTGAATGGGTTCTCTGTACAGCGCTGCGCTATTAGTGACACTATATAAATAAATGATAATGAGGATGATGATGATATGTGTTTACTATGCCTATACACATAGCCAGCTTTCACACTTGATTGGCAGATTAATGCATCATTATTGCTAAGTTTGATAACAGTTGTCTAATACAATGACACTGGTAGAGAAAACCACTATAGACATTCACATAAGCAGCTCTCATCATCATTATTTATGGCATAAGACTTCTTTAATTATACTAAGTTTTTGAGCAGGTCTGCATTATACTTAATTATATAAGGGAGATGTACTTTTAGTAAAAAGTAGCTCTCCAATTTCAAAAGTACATCAACGTAGTATTAATACTTAGATTTAAAGATTTTCTGGGATAAATGAAATACATTCCCAGCAGCCATCTCCCTTTGCCTCTATCTTATTGCATATTTTGTCCTAATGTGCTTTCATATTTACATGTCACCATGTTTCCATTGGCTAGTACCTTAAAGTCAGATGTCTGTCAAGCAAACTGACCAGTGACAGAATTGCTTTGTGAGGTTTACATCTTTATGACATCAAATGCTTCACATGAAAAATGCAGTTCATTGTCAAAAATCAGCTATATTAGGAGAGTGAGAATTGTGTTTTAGCATCAATTACACACTAAATATGCTGTCATTGTGTATGTTTAATGGATGTCTTTCAGTTTTAAAGATAGACAGACCGATAGATAGATAGATAGAAAGATAGAAAGATAGATAGATAGAAAGATAGATAGATAGATAGATAGATAGATAGATAGACAGACAGACAGACTGATTTCAACTGGAAGCAGTGCTTACATATTGCTTAATTTTTGGTGGTTATTAAATAGTATGGGTAGGCAAGAAAAGTGCATATATCTTTTATTAGCATAAACTTACCCAAATGCGCTCTTGCATATTTAAGGCATTCAAAGTAATAATATTTCACAGCATTAATACAGTTATGTACTAGACTGGACAATGGTAAGCAGAGCCAGTACTTATATCAACAATGGCCTTATCTGTGTGAAGTTTGTATGTTCTCCCTGTGTTTGCGTGGGTTTCCTCCCACACTCCAAAAAACATACTGTTAGGTTAATTGGCTGCTATCAAAATTGACCCTAGTCTCTCCCTCTCTGTCTGTGTGTGAGTGTGTGTCTATATTAGGGAATTTAGACTGTAAGCTCCAATAGGGTAGGGACTGATGTGAATGGGTTCTCTGTACAGCGCTGCGCTATTAGTGACACTATATAAATAAATGATAATGAGGATGATGATGATATGTGTTTACTATGCCTATACACATAGCCAGCTTTCACACTTGATTGGCAGATTAATGCATCATTATTGCTAAGTTTGATAACAGTTGTCTAATACAGTGACACTGGTAGAGAAAACCACTATAGACATTCACATAAGCAGCTCTCATCATCATCATTTATGGCATAAGACTTCTTTAATTATACTAAGTTTTTGAGCAGGTCTGCATTATACTTAATTATATAAGGGAGATGTACTTTTAGTAAAAAGTAGCTCTCCAATTTCAAAAGTACATCAACGTAGTATTAATACTTAGATTTAAAGATTTTCTGGGATAAATGAAATACATTCCCAGCAGCCATCTCCCTTTGCCTCTATCTTATTGCATATTTTGTCCTAATGTGCTTTCATATTTACATGTCACCATGTTTCCATTGGCTAGTACCTTAAAGTCAGATGTCTGTCAAGCAAACTGACCAGTGACAGAATTGCTTTGTGAGGTTTACATCTTTATGACATCAAATGCTTCACATGAAAAATGCAGTTCATTGTCAAAAATCAGCTATATTAGGAGAGTGAGAATTGTGTTTTAGCATCAATTACACACTAAATATGCTGTCATTGTGTATGTTTAATGGATGTCTTTCAGTTTTAAAGATAGACAGACCGATAGATAGATAGATAGATAGATAGATAGAAAGATAGAAAGATAGATAGATAGAAAGATAGATAGATAGATAGATAGATAGACAGACAGACAGACTGATTTCAACTGGAAGCAGTGCTTACATATTGCTTAATTTTTGGTGGTTATTAAATAGTATGGGTAGGCAAGAAAAGTGCATATATCTTTTATTAGCATAAACTTACCCAAATGCGCTCTTGCATATTTAAGGCATTCAAAGTAATAATATTTCACAGCATTAATACAGTTATGTACTAGACTGGACAATGGTAAGCAGAGCCAGTACTTATATCAACAATGGCCTTATCTGTGTGAAGTTTGTATGTTCTCCCTGTGTTTGCGTGGGTTTCCTCCGGGTGCTGTGGTTTCCTCCCACACTCCAAAAAACATACTGTTAGGTTAATTGGCTGCTATCAAAATTGACCCTAGTCTCTCCCTCTCTGTCTGTGTGTGAGTGTGTGTCTATATTAGGGAATTTAGACTGTAAGCTCCAATAGGGTAGGGACTGATGTGAATGGGTTCTCTGTACAGCGCTGCGCTATTAGTGACACTATATAAATAAATGATAATGAGGATGATGATGATATGTGTTTACTATGCCTATACACATAGCCAGCTTTCACACTTGATTGGCAGATTAATGCATCATTATTGCTAAGTTTGATAACAGTTGTCTAATACAGTGACACTGGTAGAGAAAACCACTATAGACATTCACATAAGCAGCTCTCATCATCATTATTTATGGCATAAGACTTCTTTAATTATACTAAGTTTTTGAGCAGGTCTGCATTATACTTAATTATATAAGGGAGATGTACTTTTAGTAAAAAGTAGCTCTCCAATTTCAAAAGTACATCAACGTAGTATTAATACTTAGATTTAAAGATTTTCTGGGATAAATGAAATACATTCCCAGCAGCCATCTCCCTTTGCCTCTATCTTATTGCATATTTTGTCCTAATGTGCTTTCATATTTACATGTCACCATGTTTCCATTGGCTAGTACCTTAAAGTCAGATGTCTGTCAAGCAAACTGACCAGTGACAGAATTGCTTTGTGAGGTTTACATCTTTATGACATCAAATGCTTCACATGAAAAATGCAGTTCATTGTCAAAAATCAGCTATATTAGGAGAGTGAGAATTGTGTTTTAGCATCAATTACACACTAAATATGCTGTCATTGTGTATGTTTAATGGATGTCTTTCAGTTTTAAAGATAGACAGACCGATAGATAGATAGATAGAAAGATAGAAAGATAGATAGATAGAAAGATAGATAGATAGATAGATAGATAGATAGATAGACAGACAGACAGACTGATTTCAACTGGAAGCAGTGCTTACATATTGCTTTATTTTTGGTGGTTATTAAATAGTATGGGTAGGCAAGAAAAGTGCATATATCTTTTATTAGCATAAACTTACCCAAATGCGCTCTTGCATATTTAAGGCATTCAAAGTAATAATATTTCACAGCATTAATACAGTTATGTACTAGACTGGACAATGGTAAGCAGAGCCAGTACTTATATCAACAATGGCC
Source organism: Mixophyes fleayi (assembly GCF_038048845.1). NCBI lineage: Eukaryota > Metazoa > Chordata > Amphibia > Anura > Limnodynastidae > Mixophyes > Mixophyes fleayi. The sequence continues at coordinate 5,313,604 of NW_027446953.1, read as the reverse complement.
TTATCTGTGTGAAGTTTGTATGTTCTCCCTGTGTTTGCGTGGGTTTCCTCCCACACTCCAAAAAACATACTGTTAGGTTAATTGGCTGCTATCAAAATTGACCCTAGTCTCTCCCTCTCTGTCTGTGTGTGAGTGTGTGTCTATATTAGGGAATTTAGACTGTAAGCTCCAATAGGGTAGGGACTGATGTGAATGGGTTCTCTGTACAGCGCTGCGCTATTAGTGACACTATATAAATAAATGATAATGAGGATGATGATGATATGTGTTTACTATGCCTATACACATAGCCAGCTTTCACACTTGATTGGCAGATTAATGCATCATTATTGCTAAGTTTGATAACAGTTGTCTAATACAGTGACACTGGTAGAGAAAACCACTATAGACATTCACATAAGCAGCTCTCATCATCATCATTTATGGCATAAGACTTCTTTAATTATACTAAGTTTTTGAGCAGGTCTGCATTATACTTAATTATATAAGGGAGATGTACTTTTAGTAAAAAGTAGCTCTCCAATTTCAAAAGTACATCAACGTAGTATTAATACTTAGATTTAAAGATTTTCTGGGATAAATGAAATACATTCCCAGCAGCCATCTCCCTTTGCCTCTATCTTATTGCATATTTTGTCCTAATGTGCTTTCATATTTACATGTCACCATGTTTCCATTGGCTAGTACCTTAAAGTCAGATGTCTGTCAAGCAAACTGACCAGTGACAGAATTGCTTTGTGAGGTTTACATCTTTATGACATCAAATGCTTCACATGAAAAATGCAGTTCATTGTCAAAAATCAGCTATATTAGGAGAGTGAGAATTGTGTTTTAGCATCAATTACACACTAAATATGCTGTCATTGTGTATGTTTAATGGATGTCTTTCAGTTTTAAAGATAGACAGACCGATAGATAGATAGATAGAAAGATAGAAAGATAGATAGATAGAAAGATAGATAGATAGAAAGATAGATAGATAGATAGATAGATAGATAGACAGACAGACAGACTGATTTCAACTGGAAGCAGTGCTTACATATTGCTTAATTTTTGGTGGTTATTAAATAGTATGGGTAGGCAAGAAAAGTGCATATATCTTTTATTAGCATAAACTTACCCAAATGCGCTCTTGCATATTTAAGGCATTCAAAGTAATAATATTTCACAGCATTAATACAGTTATGTACTAGACTGGACAATGGTAAGCAGAGCCAGTACTTATATCAACAATGGCCTTATCTGTGTGAAGTTTGTATGTTCTCCCTGTGTTTGCGTTGGTTTCCTCCCACACTCCAAAAAACATACTGTTAGGTTAATTGGCTGCTATCAAAATTGACCCTAGTCTCTCCCTCTCTGTCTGTGTGTGAGTGTGTGTCTATATTAGGGAATTTAGACTGTAAGCTCCAATAGGGTAGGGACTGATGTGAATGGGTTCTCTGTACAGCGCTGCGCTATTAGTGACACTATATAAATAAATGATAATGAGGATGATGATGATATGTGTTTACTATGCCTATACACATAGCCAGCTTTCACACTTGATTGGCAGATTAATGCATCATTATTGCTAAGTTTGATAACAGTTGTCTAATACAGTGACACTGGTAGAGAAAACCACTATAGACATTCACATAAGCAGCTCTCATCATCATCATTTATGGCATAAGACTTCTTTAATTATACTAAGTTTTTGAGCAGGTCTGCATTATACTTAATTATATAAGGGAGATGTACTTTTAGTAAAAAGTAGCTCTCCAATTTCAAAAGTACATCAACGTAGTATTAATACTTAGATTTAAAGATTTTCTGGGATAAATGAAATACATTCCCAGCAGCCATCTCCCTTTGCCTCTATCTTATTGCATATTTTGTCCTAATGTGCTTTCATATTTACATGTCACCATGTTTCCATTGGCTAGTACCTTAAAGTCAGATGTCTGTCAAGCAAACTGACCAGTGACAGAATTGCTTTGTGAGGTTTACATCTTTATGACATCAAATGCTTCACATGAAAAATGCAGTTCATTGTCAAAAATCAGCTATATTAGGAGAGTGAGAATTGTGTTTTAGCATCAATTACACACTAAATATGCTGTCATTGTGTATGTTTAATGGATGTCTTTCAGTTTTAAAGATAGACAGACCGATAGATAGATAGATAGATAGATAGATAGATAGAAAGATAGAAAGATAGATAGATAGAAAGATAGATAGATAGATAGATAGATAGATAGATAGATAGACAGACAGACAGACTGATTTCAACTGGAAGCAGTGCTTACATATTGCTTAATTTTTGGTGGTTATTAAATAGTATGGGTAGGCAAGAAAAGTGCATATATCTTTTATTAGCATAAACTTACCCAAATGCGCTCTTGCATATTTAAGGCATTCAAAGTAATAATATTTCACAGCATTAATACAGTTATGTACTAGACTGGACAATGGTAAGCAGAGCCAGTACTTATATCAACAATGGCCTTATCTGTGTGAAGTTTGTATGTTCTCCCTGTGTTTGCGTGGCTTTCCTCCCACACTCCAAAAAACATACTGTTAGGTTAATTGGCTGCTATCAAAATTGACCCTAGTCTCTCCCTCTCTGTCTGTGTGTGAGTGTGTGTCTATATTAGGGAATTTAGACTGTAAGCTCCAATAGGGTAGGGACTGATGTGAATGGGTTCTCTGTACAGCGCTGCGCTATTAGTGACACTATATAAATAAATGATAATGAGGATGATGATGATATGTGTTTACTATGCCTATACACATAGCCAGCTTTCACACTTGATTGGCAGATTAATGCATCATTATTGCTAAGTTTGATAACAGTTGTCTAATACAGTGACACTGGTAGAGAAAACCACTATAGACATTCACATAAGCAGCTCTCATCATCATCATTTATGGCATAAGACTTCTTTAATTATACTAAGTTTTTGAGCAGGTCTGCATTATACTTAATTATATAAGGGAGATGTACTTTTAGTAAAAAGTAGCTCTCCAATTTCAAAAGTACATCAACGTAGTATTAATACTTAGATTTAAAGATTTTCTGGGATAAATGAAATACATTCCCAGCAGCCATCTCCCTTTGCCTCTATCTTATTGCATATTTTGTCCTAATGTGCTTTCATATTTACATGTCACCATGTTTCCATTGGCTAGTACCTTAAAGTCAGATGTCTGTCAAGCAAACTGACCAGTGACAGAATTGCTTTGTGAGGTTTACATCTTTATGACATCAAATGCTTCACATGAAAAATGCAGTTCATTGTCAAAAATCAGCTATATTAGGAGAGTGAGAATTGTGTTTTAGCATCAATTACACACTAAATATGCTGTCATTGTGTATGTTTAATGGATGTCTTTCAGTTTTAAAGATAGACAGACCGATAGATAGATAGATAGAAAGATAGAAAGATAGATAGATAGAAAGATAGATAGATAGATAGATAGATAGATAGACAGACAGACAGACTGATTTCAACTGGAAGCAGTGCTTACATATTGCTTAATTTTTGGTGGTTATTAAATAGTATGGGTAGGCAAGAAAAGTGCATATATCTTTTATTAGCATAAACTTACCCAAATGCGCTCTTGCATATTTAAGGCATTCAAAGTAATAATATTTCACAGCATTAATACAGTTATGTACTAGACTGGACAATGGTAAGCAGAGCCAGTACTTATATCAACAATGGCCTTATCTGTGTGAAGTTTGTATGTTCTCCCTGTGTTTGCGTGGGTTTCCTCCCACACTCCAAAAAACATACTGTTAGGTTAATTGGCTGCTATCAAAATTGACCCTAGTCTCTCCCTCTCTGTCTGTGTGTGAGTGTGTGTCTATATTAGGGAATTTAGACTGTAAGCTCCAATAGGGTAGGGACTGATGTGAATGGGTTCTCTGTACAGCGCTGCGCTATTAGTGACACTATATAAATAAATGATAATGAGGATGATGATGATATGTGTTTACTATGCCTATACACATAGCCAGCTTTCACACTTGATTGGCAGATTAATGCATCATTATTGCTAAGTTTGATAACAGTTGTCTAATACAGTGACACTGGTAGAGAAAACCACTATAGACATTCACATAAGCAGCTCTCATCATCATCATTTATGGCATAAGACTTCTTTAATTATACTAAGTTTTTGAGCAGGTCTGCATTATACTTAATTATATAAGGGAGATGTACTTTTAGTAAAAAGTAGCTCTCCAATTTCAAAAGTACATCAACGTAGTATTAATACTTAGATTTAAAGATTTTCTGGGATAAATGAAATACATTCCCAGCAGCCATCTCCCTTTGCCTCTATCTTATTGCATATTTTGTCCTAATGTGCTTTCATATTTACATGTCACCATGTTTCCATTGGCTAGTACCTTAAAGTCAGATGTCTGTCAAGCAAACTGACCAGTGACAGAATTGCTTTGTGAGGTTTACATCTTTATGACATCAAATGCTTCACATGAAAAATGCAGTTCATTGTCAAAAATCAGCTATATTAGGAGAGTGAGAATTGTGTTTTAGCATCAATTACACACTAAATATGCTGTCATTGTGTATGTTTAATGGATGTCTTTCAGTTTTAAAGATAGACAGACCGATAGATAGATAGAAAGATAGAAAGATAGAAAGATAGATAGAAAGATAGATAGATAGATAGATAGATAGATAGACAGACAGACAGACTGATTTCAACTGGAAGCAGTGCTTACATATTGCTTAATTTTTGGTGGTTATTAAATAGTATGGGTAGGCAAGAAAAGTGCATATATCTTTTATTAGCATAAACTTACCCAAATGCGCTCTTGCATATTTAAGGCATTCAAAGTAATAATATTTCACAGCATTAATACAGTTATGTACTAGACTGGACAATGGTAAGCAGAGCCAGTACTTATATCAACAATGGCCTTATCTGTGTGAAGTTTGTATGTTCTCCCTGTGTTTGCGTGGGTTTCCTCCGGGTGCTGTGGTTTCCTCCCACACTCCAAAAAACATACTGTTAGGTTAATTGGCTGCTATCAAAATTGACCCTAGTCTCTCCCTCTCTGTCTGTGTGTGAGTGTGTGTCTATATTAGGGAATTTAGACTGTAAGCTCCAATAGGGTAGGGACTGATGTGAATGGGTTCTCTGTACAGCGCTGCGCTATTAGTGACACTATATAAATAAATGATAATGAGGATGATGATGATATGTGTTTACTATGCCTATACACATAGCCAGCTTTCACACTTGATTGGCAGATTAATGCATCATTATTGCTAAGTTTGATAACAGTTGTCTAATACAGTGACACTGGTAGAGAAAACCACTATAGACATTCACATAAGCAGCTCTCATCATCATCATTTATGGCATAAGACTTCTTTAATTATACTAAGTTTTTGAGCAGGTCTGCATTATACTTAATTATATAAGGGAGATGTACTTTTAGTAAAAAGTAGCTCTCCAATTTCAAAAGTACATCAACGTAGTATTAATACTTAGATTTAAAGATTTTCTGGGATAAATGAAATACATTCCCAGCAGCCATCTCCCTTTGCCTCTATCTTATTGCATATTTTGTCCTAATGTGCTTTCATATTTACATGTCACCATGTTTCCATTGGCTAGTACCTTAAAGTCAGATGTCTGTCAAGCAAACTGACCAGTGACAGAATTGCTTTGTGAGGTTTACATCTTTATGACATCAAATGCTTCACATGAAAAATGCAGTTCATTGTCAAAAATCAGCTATATTAGGAGAGTGAGAATTGTGTTTTAGCATCAATTACACACTAAATATGCTGTCATTGTGTATGTTTAATGGATGTCTTTCAGTTTTAAAGATAGACAGACCGATAGATAGATAGATAGATAGATAGATAGATAGATAGATAGAAAGATAGATAGAAAGATAGATAGATAGATAGATAGATAGATAGATAGATAGATAGACAGACAGACAGACTGATTTCAACTGGAAGCAGTGCTTACATATTGCTTAATTTTTGGTGGTTATTAAATAGTATGGGTAGGCAAGAAAAGTGCATATATCTTTTATTAGCATAAACTTACCCAAATGCGCTCTTGCATATTTAAGGCATTCAAAGTAATAATATTTCACAGCATTAATACAGTTATGTACTAGACTGGACAATGGTAAGCAGAGCCAGTACTTATATCAACAATGGCCTTATCTGTGTGAAGTTTGTATGTTCTCCCTGTGTTTGCGTGGGTTTCCTCCCACACTCCAAAAAACATACTGTTAGGTTAATTGGCTGCTATCAAAATTGACCCTAGTCTCTCCCTCTCTGTCTGTGTGTGAGTGTGTGTCTATATTAGGGAATTTAGACTGTAAGCTCCAATAGGGTAGGGACTGATGTGAATGGGTTCTCTGTACAGCGCTGCGCTATTAGTGACACTATATAAATAAATGATAATGAGGATGATGATGATATGTGTTTACTATGCCTATACACATAGCCAGCTTTCACACTTGATTGGCAGATTAATGCATCATTATTGCTAAGTTTGATAACAGTTGTCTAATACAGTGACACTGGTAGAGAAAACCACTATAGACATTCACATAAGCAGCTCTCATCATCATCATTTATGGCATAAGACTTCTTTAATTATACTAAGTTTTTGAGCAGGTCTGCATTATACTTAATTATATAAGGGAGATGTACTTTTAGTAAAAAGTAGCTCTCCAATTTCAAAAGTACATCAACGTAGTATTAATACTTAGATTTAAAGATTTTCTGGGATAAATGAAATACATTCCCAGCAGCCATCTCCCTTTGCCTCTATCTTATTGCATATTTTGTCCTAATGTGCTTTCATATTTACATGTCACCATGTTTCCATTGGCTAGTACCTTAAAGTCAGATGTCTGTCAAGCAAACTGACCAGTGACAGAATTGCTTTGTGAGGTTTACATCTTTATGACATCAAATGCTTCACATGAAAAATGCAGTTCATTGTCAAAAATCAGCTATATTAGGAGAGTGAGAATTGTGTTTTAGCATCAATTACACACTAAATATGCTGTCATTGTGTATGTTTAATGGATGTCTTTCAGTTTTAAAGATAGACAGACCGATAGATAGATAGATAGAAAGATAGAAAGATAGATAGATAGAAAGATAGATAGATAGATAGATAGATAGATAGATAGATAGATAGATAGACAGACAGACAGACTGATTTCAACTGGAAGCAGTGCTTACATATTGCTTAATTTTTGGTGGTTATTAAATAGTATGGGTAGGCAAGAAAAGTGCATATATCTTTTATTAGCATAAACTTACCCAAATGCGCTCTTGCATATTTAAGGCATTCAAAGTAATAATATTTCACAGCATTAATACAGTTATGTACTAGACTGGACAATGGTAAGCAGAGCCAGTACTTATATCAACAATGGCCTTATCTGTGTGAAGTTTGTATGTTCTCCCTGTGTTTGCGTGGGTTTCCTCCCACACTCCAAAAAACATACTGTTAGGTTAATTGGCTGCTATCAAAATTGACCCTAGTCTCTCCCTCTCTGTCTGTGTGTGAGTGTGTGTCTATATTAGGGAATTTAGACTGTAAGCTCCAATAGGGTAGGGACTGATGTGAATGGGTTCTCTGTACAGCGCTGCGCTATTAGTGACACTATATAAATAAATGATAATGAGGATGATGATGATATGTGTTTACTATGCCTATACACATAGCCAGCTTTCACACTTGATTGGCAGATTAATGCATCATTATTGCTAAGTTTGATAACAGTTGTCTAATACAGTGACACTGGTAGAGAAAACCACTATAGACATTCACATAAGCAGCTCTCATCATCATTATTTATGGCATAAGACTTCTTTAATTATACTAAGTTTTTGAGCAGGTCTGCATTATACTTAATTATATAAGGGAGATGTACTTTTAGTAAAAAGTAGCTCTCCAATTTCAAAAGTACATCAACGTAGTATTAATACTTAGATTTAAAGATTTTCTGGGATAAATGAAATACATTCCCAGCAGCCATCTCCCTTTGCCTCTATCTTATTGCATATTTTGTCCTAATGTGCTTTCATATTTACATGTCACCATGTTTCCATTGGCTAGTACCTTAAAGTCAGATGTCTGTCAAGCAAACTGACCAGTGACAGAATTGCTTTGTGAGGTTTACATCTTTATGACATCAAATGCTTCACATGAAAAATGCAGTTCATTGTCAAAAATCAGCTATATTAGGAGAGTGAGAATTGTGTTTTAGCATCAATTACACACTAAATATGCTGTCATTGTGTATGTTTAATGGATGTCTTTCAGTTTTAAAGATAGACAGACCGATAGATAGATAGATAGAAAGATAGAAAGATAGATAGATAGAAAGATAGATAGATAGATAGATAGATAGACAGACAGACAGACTGATTTCAACTGGAAGCAGTGCTTACATATTGCTTAATTTTTGGTGGTTATTAAATAGTATGGGTAGGCAAGAAAAGTGCATATATCTTTTATTAGCATAAACTTACCCAAATGCGCTCTTGCATATTTAAGGCATTCAAAGTAATAATATTTCACAGCATTAATACAGTTATGTACTAGACTGGACAATGGTAAGCAGAGCCAGTACTTATATCAACAATGGCCTTATCTGTGTGAAGTTTGTATGTTCTCCCTGTGTTTGCGTGGGTTTCCTCCCACACTCCAAAAAACATACTGTTAGGTTAATTGGCTGCTATCAAAATTGACCCTAGTCTCTCCCTCTCTGTCTGTGTGTGAGTGTGTGTCTATATTAGGGAATTTAGACTGTAAGCTCCAATAGGGTAGGGACTGATGTGAATGGGTTCTCTGTACAGCGCTGCGCTATTAGTGACACTATATAAATAAATGATAATGAGGATGATGATGATATGTGTTTACTATGCCTATACACATAGCCAGCTTTCACACTTGATTGGCAGATTAATGCATCATTATTGCTAAGTTTGATAACAGTTGTCTAATACAGTGACACTGGTAGAGAAAACCACTATAGACATTCACATAAGCAGCTCTCATCATCATCATTTATGGCATAAGACTTCTTTAATTATACTAAGTTTTTGAGCAGGTCTGCATTATACTTAATTATATAAGGGAGATGTACTTTTAGTAAAAAGTAGCTCTCCAATTTCAAAAGTACATCAACGTAGTATTAATACTTAGATTTAAAGATTTTCTGGGATAAATGAAATACATTCCCAGCAGCCATCTCCCTTTGCCTCTATCTTATTGCATATTTTGTCCTAATGTGCTTTCATATTTACATGTCACCATGTTTCCATTGGCTAGTACCTTAAAGTCAGATGTCTGTCAAGCAAACTGACCAGTGACAGAATTGCTTTGTGAGGTTTACATCTTTATGACATCAAATGCTTCACATGAAAAATGCAGTTCATTGTCAAAAATCAGCTATATTAGGAGAGTGAGAATTGTGTTTTAGCATCAATTACACACTAAATATGCTGTCATTGTGTATGTTTAATGGATGTCTTTCAGTTTTAAAGATAGACAGACCGATAGATAGATAGATAGATAGAAAGATAGAAAGATAGATAGATAGAAAGATAGATAGATAGATAGATAGATAGATAGATAGATAGACAGACAGACTGATTTCAACTGGAAGCAGTGCTTACATATTGCTTAATTTTTGGTGGTTATTAAATAGTATGGGTAGGCAAGAAAAGTGCATATATCTTTTATTAGCATAAACTTACCCAAATGCGCTCTTGCATATTTAAGGCATTCAAAGTAATAATATTTCACAGCATTAATACAGTTATGTACTAGACTGGACAATGGTAAGCAGAGCCAGTACTTATATCAACAATGGCCTTATCTGTGTGAAGTTTGTATGTTCTCCCTGTGTTTGCGTGGGTTTCCTCCCACACTCCAAAAAACATACTGTTAGGTTAATTGGCTGCTATCAAAATTGACCCTAGTCTCTCCCTCTCTGTCTGTGTGTGAGTGTGTGTCTATATTAGGGAATTTAGACTGTAAGCTCCAATAGGGTAGGGACTGATGTGAATGGGTTCTCTGTACAGCGCTGCGCTATTAGTGACACTATATAAATAAATGATAATGAGGATGATGATGATATGTGTTTACTATGCCTATACACATAGCCAGCTTTCACACTTGATTGGCAGATTAATGCATCATTATTGCTAAGTTTGATAACAGTTGTCTAATACAGTGACACTGGTAGAGAAAACCACTATAGACATTCACATAAGCAGCTCTCATCATCATTATTTATGGCATAAGACTTCTTTAATTATACTAAGTTTTTGAGCAGGTCTGCATTATACTTAATTATATAAGGGAGATGTACTTTTAGTAAAAAGTAGCTCTCCAATTTCAAAAGTACATCAACGTAGTATTAATACTTAGATTTAAAGATTTTCTGGGATAAATGAAATACATTCCCAGCAGCCATCTCCCTTTGCCTCTATCTTATTGCATATTTTGTCCTAATGTGCTTTCATATTTACATGTCACCATGTTTCCATTGGCTAGTACCTTAAAGTCAGATGTCTGTCAAGCAAACTGACCAGTGACAGAATTGCTTTGTGAGGTTTACATCTTTATGACATCAAATGCTTCACATGAAAAATGCAGTTCATTGTCAAAAATCAGCTATATTAGGAGAGTGAGAATTGTGTTTTAGCATCAATTACACACTAAATATGCTGTCATTGTGTATGTTTAATGGATGTCTTTCAGTTTTAAAGATAGACAGACCGATAGATAGATAGATAGAAAGATAGAAAGATAGATAGATAGATAGATAGATAGATAGACAGACAGACAGACTGATTTCAACTGGAAGCAGTGCTTACATATTGCTTAATTTTTGGTGGTTATTAAATAGTATGGGTAGGCAAGAAAAGTGCATATATCTTTTATTAGCATAAACTTACCCAAATGCGCTCTTGCATATTTAAGGCATTCAAAGTAATAATATTTCACAGCATTAATACAGTTATGTACTAGACTGGACAATGGTAAGCAGAGCCAGTACTTATATCAACAATGGCCTTATCTGTGTGAAGTTTGTATGTTCTCCCTGTGTTTGCGTGGGTTTCCTCCCACACTCCAAAAAACATACTGTTAGGTTAATTGGCTGCTATCAAAATTGACCCTAGTCTCTCCCTCTCTGTCTGTGTGTGAGTGTGTGTCTATATTAGGGAATTTAGACTGTAAGCTCCAATAGGGTAGGGACTGATGTGAATGGGTTCTCTGTACAGCGCTGCGCTATTAGTGACACTATATAAATAAATGATAATGAGGATGATGATGATATGTGTTTACTATGCCTATACACATAGCCAGCTTTCACACTTGATTGGCAGATTAATGCATCATTATTGCTAAGTTTGATAACAGTTGTCTAATACAGTGACACTGGTAGAGAAAACCACTATAGACATTCACATAAGCAGCTCTCATCATCATCATTTATGGCATAAGACTTCTTTAATTATACTAAGTTTTTGAGCAGGTCTGCATTATACTTAATTATATAAGGGAGATGTACTTTTAGTAAAAAGTAGCTCTCCAATTTCAAAAGTACATCAACGTAGTATTAATACTTAGATTTAAAGATTTTCTGGGATAAATGAAATACATTCCCAGCAGCCATCTCCCTTTGCCTCTATCTTATTGCATATTTTGTCCTAATGTGCTTTCATATTTACATGTCACCATGTTTCCATTGGCTAGTACCTTAAAGTCAGATGTCTGTCAAGCAAACTGACCAGTGACAGAATTGCTTTGTGAGGTTTACATCTTTATGACATCAAATGCTTCACATGAAAAATGCAGTTCATTGTCAAAAATCAGCTATATTAGGAGAGTGAGAATTGTGTTTTAGCATCAATTACACACTAAATATGCTGTCATTGTGTATGTTTAATGGATGTCTTTCAGTTTTAAAGATAGACAGACCGATAGATAGATAGATAGATAGAAAGATAGAAAGATAGATAGATAGAAAGATAGATAGATAGATAGATAGATAGATAGATAGATAGACAGACAGACAGACTGATTTCAACTGGAAGCAGTGCTTACATATTGCTTTATTTTTGGTGGTTATTAAATAGTATGGGTAGGCAAGAAAAGTGCATATATCTTTTATTAGCATAAACTTACCCAAATGCGCTCTTGCATATTTAAGGCATTCAAAGTAATAATATTTCACAGCATTAATACAGTTATGTACTAGACTGGACAATGGTAAGCAGAGCCAGTACTTATATCAACAATGGCCTTATCTGTGTGAAGTTTGTATGTTCTCCCTGTGTTTGCGTGGGTTTCCTCCGGGTGCTGTGGTTTCCTCCCACACTCCAAAAAACATACTGTTAGGTTAATTGGCTGCTATCAAAATTGACCCTAGTCTCTCCCTCTCTGTCTGTGTGTGAGTGTGTGTCTATATTAGGGAATTTAGACTGTAAGCTCCAATAGGGTAGGGACTGATGTGAATGGGTTCTCTGTACAGCGCTGCGCTATTAGTGACACTATATAAATAAATGATAATGAGGATGATGATGATATGTGTTTACTATGCCTATACACATAGCCAGCTTTCACACTTGATTGGCAGATTAATGCATCATTATTGCTAAGTTTGATAACAGTTGTCTAATACAGTGACACTGGTAGAGAAAACCACTATAGACATTCACATAAGCAGCTCTCATCATCATTATTTATGGCATAAGACTTCTTTAATTATACTAAGTTTTTGAGCAGGTCTGCATTATACTTAATTATATAAGGGAGATGTACTTTTAGTAAAAAGTAGCTCTCCAATTTCAAAAGTACATCAACGTAGTATTAATACTTAGATTTAAAGATTTTCTGGGATAAATGAAATACATTCCCAGCAGCCATCTCCCTTTGCCTCTATCTTATTGCATATTTTGTCCTAATGTGCTTTCATATTTACATGTCACCATGTTTCCATTGGCTAGTACCTTAAAGTCAGATGTCTGTCAAGCAAACTGACCAGTGACAGAATTGCTTTGTGAGGTTTACATCTTTATGACATCAAATGCTTCACATGAAAAATGCAGTTCATTGTCAAAAATCAGCTATATTAGGAGAGTGAGAATTGTGTTTTAGCATCAATTACACACTAAATATGCTGTCATTGTGTATGTTTAATGGATGTCTTTCAGTTTTAAAGATAGACAGACCGATAGATAGATAGATAGAAAGATAGAAAGATAGATAGATAGAAAGATAGATAGATAGATAGATAGATAGATAGATAGATAGATAGATAGATAGACAGACAGACAGACTGATTTCAACTGGAAGCAGTGCTTACATATTGCTTTATTTTTGGTGGTTATTAAATAGTATGGGTAGGCAAGAAAAGTGCATATATCTTTTATTAGCATAAACTTACCCAAATGCGCTCTTGCATATTTAAGGCATTCAAAGTAATAATATTTCACAGCATTAATACAGTTATGTACTAGACTGGACAATGGTAAGCAGAGCCAGTACTTATATCAACAATGGCCTTATCTGTGTGAAGTTTGTATGTTCTCCCTGTGTTTGCGTGGGTTTCCTCCCACACTCCAAAAAACATACTGTTAGGTTAATTGGCTGCTATCAAAATTGACCCTAGTCTCTCCCTCTCTGTCTGTGTGTGAGTGTGTGTCTATATTAGGGAATTTAGACTGTAAGCTCCAATAGGGTAGGGACTGATGTGAATGGGTTCTCTGTACAGCGCTGCGCTATTAGTGACACTATATAAATAAATGATAATGAGGATGATGATGATATGTGTTTACTATGCCTATACACATAGCCAGCTTTCACACTTGATTGGCAGATTAATGCATCATTATTGCTAAGTTTGATAACAGTTGTCTAATACAGTGACACTGGTAGAGAAAACCACTATAGACATTCACATAAGCAGCTCTCATCATCATCATTTATGGCATAAGACTTCTTTAATTATACTAAGTTTTTGAGCAGGTCTGCATTATACTTAATTATATAAGGGAGATGTACTTTTAGTAAAAAGTAGCTCTCCAATTTCAAAAGTACATCAACGTAGTAATAATACTTAGATTTAAAGATTTTCTGGGATAAATGAAATACATTCCCAGCAGCCATCTCCCTTTGCCTCTATCTTATTGCATATTTTGTCCTAATGTGCTTTCATATTTACATGTCACCATGTTTCCATTGGCTAGTACCTTAAAGTCAGATGTCTGTCAAGCAAACTGACCAGTGACAGAATTGCTTTGTGAGGTTTACATCTTTATGACATCAAATGCTTCACATGAAAAATGCAGTTCATTGTCAAAAATCAGCTATATTAGGAGAGTGAGAATTGTGTTTTAGCATCAATTACACACTAAATATGCTGTCATTGTGTATGTTTAATGGATGTCTTTCAGTTTTAAAGATAGACAGACCGATAGATAGATAGATAGATAGATAGAAAGATAGAAAGATAGATAGATAGAAAGATAGATAGATAGATAGATAGATAGATAGACAGACACAGACTGATTTCAACTGGAAGCAGTGCTTACATATTGCTTAATTTTTGGTGGTTATTAAATAGTATGGGTAGGCAAGAAAAGTGCATATATCTTTTATTAGCATAAACTTACCCAAATGCGCTCTTGCATATTTAAGGCATTCAAAGTAATAATATTTCACAGCATTAATACAGTTATGTACTAGACTGGACAATGGTAAGCAGAGCCAGTACTTATATCAACAATGGCCTTATCTGTGTGAAGTTTGTATGTTCTCCCTGTGTTTGCGTGGGTTTCCTCCGGGTGCTGTGGTTTCCTCCCACACTCCAAAAAACATACTGTTAGGTTAATTGGCTGCTATCAAAATTGACCCTAGTCTCTCCCTCTCTGTCTGTGTGTGAGTGTGTGTCTATATTAGGGAATTTAGACTGTAAGCTCCAATAGGGTAGGGACTGATGTGAATGGGTTCTCTGTACAGCGCTGCGCTATTAGTGACACTATATAAATAAATGATAATGAGGATGATGATGATATGTGTTTACTATGCCTATACACATAGCCAGCTTTCACACTTGATTGGCAGATTAATGCATCATTATTGCTAAGTTTGATAACAGTTGTCTAATACAGTGACACTGGTAGAGAAAACCACTATAGACATTCACATAAGCAGCTCTCATCATCATTATTTATGGCATAAGACTTCTTTAATTATACTAAGTTTTTGAGCAGGTCTGCATTATACTTAATTATATAAGGGAGATGTACTTTTAGTAAAAAGTAGCTCTCCAATTTCAAAAGTACATCAACGTAGTATTAATACTTAGATTTAAAGATTTTCTGGGATAAATGAAATACATTCCCAGCAGCCATCTCCCTTTGCCTCTATCTTATTGCATATTTTGTCCTAATGTGCTTTCATATTTACATGTCACCATGTTTCCATTGGCTAGTACCTTAAAGTCAGATGTCTGTCAAGCAAACTGACCAGTGACAGAATTGCTTTGTGAGGTTTACATCTTTATGACATCAAATGCTTCACATGAAAAATGCAGTTCATTGTCAAAAATCAGCTATATTAGGAGAGTGAGAATTGTGTTTTAGCATCAATTACACACTAAATATGCTGTCATTGTGTATGTTTAATGGATGTCTTTCAGTTTTAAAGATAGACAGACCGATAGATAGATAGATAGAAAGATAGAAAGATAGATAGATAGAAAGATAGATAGATAGATAGATAGATAGATAGATAGATAGATAGATAGACAGACAGACAGACTGATTTCAACTGGAAGCAGTGCTTACATATTGCTTTATTTTTGGTGGTTATTAAATAGTATGGGTAGGCAAGAAAAGTGCATATATCTTTTATTAGCATAAACTTACCCAAATGCGCTCTTGCATATTTAAGGCATTCAAAGTAATAATATTTCACAGCATTAATACAGTTATGTACTAGACTGGACAATGGTAAGCAGAGCCAGTACTTATATCAACAATGGCCTTATCTGTGTGAAGTTTGTATGTTCTCCCTGTGTTTGCGTGGGTTTCCTCCCACACTCCAAAAAACATACTGTTAGGTTAATTGGCTGCTATCAAAATTGACCCTAGTCTCTCCCTCTCTGTCTGTGTGTGAGTGTGTGTCTATATTAGGGAATTTAGACTGTAAGCTCCAATAGGGTAGGGACTGATGTGAATGGGTTCTCTGTACAGCGCTGCGCTATTAGTGACACTATATAAATAAATGATAATGAGGATGATGATGATATGTGTTTACTATGCCTATACACATAGCCAGCTTTCACACTTGATTGGCAGATTAATGCATCATTATTGCTAAGTTTGATAACAGTTGTCTAATACAGTGACACTGGTAGAGAAAACCACTATAGACATTCACATAAGCAGCTCTCATCATCATCATTTATGGCATAAGACTTCTTTAATTATACTAAGTTTTTGAGCAGGTCTGCATTATACTTAATTATATAAGGGAGATGTACTTTTAGTAAAAAGTAGCTCTCCAATTTCAAAAGTACATCAACGTAGTAATAATACTTAGATTTAAAGATTTTCTGGGATAAATGAAATACATTCCCAGCAGCCATCTCCCTTTGCCTCTATCTTATTGCATATTTTGTCCTAATGTGCTTTCATATTTACATGTCACCATGTTTCCATTGGCTAGTACCTTAAAGTCAGATGTCTGTCAAGCAAACTGACCAGTGACAGAATTGCTTTGTGAGGTTTACATCTTTATGACATCAAATGCTTCACATGAAAAATGCAGTTCATTGTCAAAAATCAGCTATATTAGGAGAGTGAGAATTGTGTTTTAGCATCAATTACACACTAAATATGCTGTCATTGTGTATGTTTAATGGATGTCTTTCAGTTTTAAAGATAGACAGACCGATAGATAGATAGATAGATAGATAGAAAGATAGAAAGATAGATAGATAGAAAGATAGATAGATAGATAGATAGATAGATAGATAGACAGACAGACAGACTGATTTCAACTGGAAGCAGTGCTTACATATTGCTTAATTTTTGGTGGTTATTAAATAGTATGGGTAGGCAAGAAAAGTGCATATATCTTTTATTAGCATAAACTTACCCAAATGCGCTCTTGCATATTTAAGGCATTCAAAGTAATAATATTTCACAGCATTAATACAGTTATGTACTAGACTGGACAATGGTAAGCAGAGCCAGTACTTATATCAACAATGGCCTTATCTGTGTGAAGTTTGTATGTTCTCCCTGTGTTTGCGTGGGTTTCCTCCGGGTGCTGTGGTTTCCTCCCACACTCCAAAAAACATACTGTTAGGTTAATTGGCTGCTATCAAAATTGACCCTAGTCTCTCCCTCTCTGTCTGTGTGTGAGTGTGTGTCTATATTAGGGAATTTAGACTGTAAGCTCCAATAGGGTAGGGACTGATGTGAATGGGTTCTCTGTACAGCGCTGCGCTATTAGTGACACTATATAAATAAATGATAATGAGGATGATGATGATATGTGTTTACTATGCCTATACACATAGCCAGCTTTCACACTTGATTGGCAGATTAATGCATCATTATTGCTAAGTTTGATAACAGTTGTCTAATACAGTGACACTGGTAGAGAAAACCACTATAGACATTCACATAAGCAGCTCTCATCATCATTATTTATGGCATAAGACTTCTTTAATTATACTAAGTTTTTGAGCAGGTCTGCATTATACTTAATTATATAAGGGAGATGTACTTTTAGTAAAAAGTAGCTCTCCAATTTCAAAAGTACATCAACGTAGTATTAATACTTAGATTTAAAGATTTTCTGGGATAAATGAAATACATTCCCAGCAGCCATCTCCCTTTGCCTCTATCTTATTGCATATTTTGTCCTAATGTGCTTTCATATTTACATGTCACCATGTTTCCATTGGCTAGTACCTTAAAGTCAGATGTCTGTCAAGCAAACTGACCAGTGACAGAATTGCTTTGTGAGGTTTACATCTTTATGACATCAAATGCTTCACATGAAAAATGCAGTTCATTGTCAAAAATCAGCTATATTAGGAGAGTGAGAATTGTGTTTTAGCATCAATTACACACTAAATATGCTGTCATTGTGTATGTTTAATGGATGTCTTTCAGTTTTAAAGATAGACAGACCGATAGATAGATAGATAGAAAGATAGAAAGATAGATAGATAGAAAGATAGATAGATAGATAGATAGATAGACAGACAGACTGATTTCAACTGGAAGCAGTGCTTACATATTGCTTAATTTTTGGTGGTTATTAAATAGTATGGGTAGGCAAGAAAAGTGCATATATCTTTTATTAGCATAAACTTACCCAAATGCGCTCTTGCATATTTAAGGCATTCAAAGTAATAATATTTCACAGCATTAATACAGTTATGTACTAGACTGGACAATGGTAAGCAGAGCCAGTACTTATATCAACAATGGCCTTATCTGTGTGAAGTTTGTATGTTCTCCCTGTGTTTGCGTGGGTTTCCTCCCACACTCCAAAAAACATACTGTTAGGTTAATTGGCTGCTATCAAAATTGACCCTAGTCTCTCCCTCTCTGTCTGTGTGTGAGTGTGTGTCTATATTAGGGAATTTAGACTGTAAGCTCCAATAGGGTAGGGACTGATGTGAATGGGTTCTCTGTACAGCGCTGCGCTATTAGTGACACTATATAAATAAATGATAATGAGGATGATGATGATATGTGTTTACTATGCCTATACACATAGCCAGCTTTCACACTTGATTGGCAGATTAATGCATCATTATTGCTAAGTTTGATAACAGTTGTCTAATACAGTGACACTGGTAGAGAAAACCACTATAGACATTCACATAAGCAGCTCTCATCATCATCATTTATGGCATAAGACTTCTTTAATTATACTAAGTTTTTGAGCAGGTCTGCATTATACTTAATTATATAAGGGAGATGTACTTTTAGTAAAAAGTAGCTCTCCAATTTCAAAAGTACATCAACGTAGTATTAATACTTAGATTTAAAGATTTTCTGGGATAAATGAAATACATTCCCAGCAGCCATCTCCCTTTGCCTCTATCTTATTGCATATTTTGTCCTAATGTGCTTTCATATTTACATGTCACCATGTTTCCATTGGCTAGTACCTTAAAGTCAGATGTCTGTCAAGCAAACTGACCAGTGACAGAATTGCTTTGTGAGGTTTACATCTTTATGACATCAAATGCTTCACATGAAAAATGCAGTTCATTGTCAAAAATCAGCTATATTAGGAGAGTGAGAATTGTGTTTTAGCATCAATTACACACTAAATATGCTGTCATTGTGTATGTTTAATGGATGTCTTTCAGTTTTAAAGATAGACAGACCGATAGATAGATAGATAGATAGAAAGATAGAAAGATAGATAGATAGAAAGATAGATAGATAGATAGATAGATAGATAGACAGACAGACAGACAGACTGATTTCAACTGGAAGCAGTGCTTACATATTGCTTAATTTTTGGTGGTTATTAAATAGTATGGGTAGGCAAGAAAAGTGCATATATCTTTTATTAGCATAAACTTACCCAAATGCGCTCTTGCATATTTAAGGCATTCAAAGTAATAATATTTCACAGCATTAATACAGTTATGTACTAGACTGGACAATGGTAAACAGAGCCAGTACTTATATCAACAATGGCCTTATCTGTGTGAAGTTTGTATGTTCTCCCTGTGTTTGCGTGGGTTTCCTCCGGGTGCTGTGGTTTCCTCCCACACTCCAAAAAACATACTGTTAGGTTAATTGGCTGCTATCAAAATTGACCCTAGTCTCTCCCTCTCTGTCTGTGTGTGAGTGTGTGTCTATATTAGGGAATTTAGACTGTAAGCTCCAATAGGGTAGGGACTGATGTGAATGGGTTCTCTGTACAGCGCTGCGCTATTAGTGACACTATATAAATAAATGATAATGAGGATGATGATGATATGTGTTTACTATGCCTATACACATAGCCAGCTTTCACACTTGATTGGCAGATTAATGCATCATTATTGCTAAGTTTGATAACAGTTGTCTAATACAGTGACACTGGTAGAGAAAACCACTATAGACATTCACATAAGCAGCTCTCATCATCATTATTTATGGCATAAGACTTCTTTAATTATACTAAGTTTTTGAGCAGGTCTGCATTATACTTAATTATATAAGGGAGATGTACTTTTAGTAAAAAGTAGCTCTCCAATTTCAAAAGTACATCAACGTAGTATTAATACTTAGATTTAAAGATTTTCTGGGATAAATGAAATACATTCCCAGCAGCCATCTCCCTTTGCCTCTATCTTATTGCATATTTTGTCCTAATGTGCTTTCATATTTACATGTCACCATGTTTCCATTGGCTAGTACCTTAAAGTCAGATGTCTGTCAAGCAAACTGACCAGTGACAGAATTGCTTTGTGAGGTTTACATCTTTATGACATCAAATGCTTCACATGAAAAATGCAGTTCATTGTCAAAAATCAGCTATATTAGGAGAGTGAGAATTGTGTTTTAGCATCAATTACACACTAAATATGCTGTCATTGTGTATGTTTAATGGATGTCTTTCAGTTTTAAAGATAGACAGACCGATAGATAGATAGATAGATAGATAGATAGATAGAAAGATAGAAAGATAGATAGATAGAAAGATAGATAGATAGATAGATAGATAGATAGATAGACAGACAGACAGACTGATTTCAACTGGAAGCAGTGCTTACATATTGCTTAATTTTTGGTGGTTATTAAATAGTATGGGTAGGCAAGAAAAGTGCATATATCTTTTATTAGCATAAACTTACCCAAATGCGCTCTTGCATATTTAAGGCATTCAAAGTAATAATATTTCACAGCATTAATACAGTTATGTACTAGACTGGACAATGGTAAGCAGAGCCAGTACTTATATCAACAATGGCCTTATCTGTGTGAAGTTTGTATGTTCTCCCTGTGTTTGCGTGGGTTTCCTCCCACACTCCAAAAAACATACTGTTAGGTTAATTGGCTGCTATCAAAATTGACCCTAGTCTCTCCCTCTCTGTCTGTGTGTGAGTGTGTGTCTATATTAGGGAATTTAGACTGTAAGCTCCAATAGGGTAGGGACTGATGTGAATGGGTTCTCTGTACAGCGCTGCGCTATTAGTGACACTATATAAATAAATGATAATGAGGATGATGATGATATGTGTTTACTATGCCTATACACATAGCCAGCTTTCACACTTGATTGGCAGATTAATGCATCATTATTGCTAAGTTTGATAACAGTTGTCTAATACAGTGACACTGGTAGAGAAAACCACTATAGACATTCACATAAGCAGCTCTCATCATCATCATTTATGGCATAAGACTTCTTTAATTATACTAAGTTTTTGAGCAGGTCTGCATTATACTTAATTATATAAGGGAGATGTACTTTTAGTAAAAAGTAGCTCTCCAATTTCAAAAGTACATCAACGTAGTATTAATACTTAGATTTAAAGATTTTCTGGGATAAATGAAATACATTCCCAGCAGCCATCTCCCTTTGCCTCTATCTTATTGCATATTTTGTCCTAATGTGCTTTCATATTTACATGTCACCATGTTTCCATTGGCTAGTACCTTAAAGTCAGATGTCTGTCAAGCAAACTGACCAGTGACAGAATTGCTTTGTGAGGTTTACATCTTTATGACATCAAATGCTTCACATGAAAAATGCAGTTCATTGTCAAAAATCAGCTATATTAGGAGAGTGAGAATTGTGTTTTAGCATCAATTACACACTAAATATGCTGTCATTGTGTATGTTTAATGGATGTCTTTCAGTTTTAAAGATAGACAGACCGATAGATAGATAGATAGATAGAAAGATAGAAAGATAGATAGATAGAAAGATAGATAGATAGATAGATAGATAGACAGACAGACAGACTGATTTCAACTGGAAGCAGTGCTTACATATTGCTTAATTTTTGGTGGTTATTAAATAGTATGGGTAGGCAAGAAAAGTGCATATATCTTTTATTAGCATAAACTTACCCAAATGCGCTCTTGCATATTTAAGGCATTCAAAGTAATAATATTTCACAGCATTAATACAGTTATGTACTAGACTGGACAATGGTAAGCAGAGCCAGTACTTATATCAACAATGGCCTTATCTGTGTGAAGTTTGTATGTTCTCCCTGTGTTTGCGTGGGTTTCCTCCGGGTGCTGTGGTTTCCTCCCACACTCCAAAAAACATACTGTTAGGTTAATTGGCTGCTATCAAAATTGACCCTAGTCTCTCCCTCTCTGTCTGTGTGTGAGTGTGTGTCTATATTAGGGAATTTAGACTGTAAGCTCCAATAGGGTAGGGACTGATGTGAATGGGTTCTCTGTACAGCGCTGCGCTATTAGTGACACTATATAAATAAATGATAATGAGGATGATGATGATATGTGTTTACTATGCCTATACACATAGCCAGCTTTCACACTTGATTGGCAGATTAATGCATCATTATTGCTAAGTTTGATAACAGTTGTCTAATACAGTGACACTGGTAGAGAAAACCACTATAGACATTCACATAAGCAGCTCTCATCATCATTATTTATGGCATAAGACTTCTTTAATTATACTAAGTTTTTGAGCAGGTCTGCATTATACTTAATTATATAAGGGAGATGTACTTTTAGTAAAAAGTAGCTCTCCAATTTCAAAAGTACATCAACGTAGTATTAATACTTAGATTTAAAGATTTTCTGGGATAAATGAAATACATTCCCAGCAGCCATCTCCCTTTGCCTCTATCTTATTGCATATTTTGTCCTAATGTGCTTTCATATTTACATGTCACCATGTTTCCATTGGCTAGTACCTTAAAGTCAGATGTCTGTCAAGCAAACTGACCAGTGACAGAATTGCTTTGTGAGGTTTACATCTTTATGACATCAAATGCTTCACATGAAAAATGCAGTTCATTGTCAAAAATCAGCTATATTAGGAGAGTGAGAATTGTGTTTTAGCATCAATTACACACTAAATATGCTGTCATTGTGTATGTTTAATGGATGTCTTTCAGTTTTAAAGATAGACAGACCGATAGATAGATAGATAGAAAGATAGAAAGATAGATAGATAGAAAGATAGATAGATAGATAGATAGATAGACAGACAGACTGATTTCAACTGGAAGCAGTGCTTACATATTGCTTAATTTTTGGTGGTTATTAAATAGTATGGGTAGGCAAGAAAAGTGCATATATCTTTTATTAGCATAAACTTACCCAAATGCGCTCTTGCATATTTAAGGCATTCAAAGTAATAATATTTCACAGCATTAATACAGTTATGTACTAGACTGGACAATGGTAAGCAGAGCCAGTACTTATATCAACAATGGCCTTATCTGTGTGAAGTTTGTATGTTCTCCCTGTGTTTGCGTGGGTTTCCTCCCACACTCCAAAAAACATACTGTTAGGTTAATTGGCTGCTATCAAAATTGACCCTAGTCTCTCCCTCTCTGTCTGTGTGTGAGTGTGTGTCTATATTAGGGAATTTAGACTGTAAGCTCCAATAGGGTAGGGACTGATGTGAATGGGTTCTCTGTACAGCGCTGCGCTATTAGTGACACTATATAAATAAATGATAATGAGGATGATGATGATATGTGTTTACTATGCCTATACACATAGCCAGCTTTCACACTTGATTGGCAGATTAATGCATCATTATTGCTAAGTTTGATAACAGTTGTCTAATACAGTGACACTGGTAGAGAAAACCACTATAGACATTCACATAAGCAGCTCTCATCATCATCATTTATGGCATAAGACTTCTTTAATTATACTAAGTTTTTGAGCAGGTCTGCATTATACTTAATTATATAAGGGAGATGTACTTTTAGTAAAAAGTAGCTCTCCAATTTCAAAAGTACATCAACGTAGTATTAATACTTAGATTTAAAGATTTTCTGGGATAAATGAAATACATTCCCAGCAGCCATCTCCCTTTGCCTCTATCTTATTGCATATTTTGTCCTAATGTGCTTTCATATTTACATGTCACCATGTTTCCATTGGCTAGTACCTTAAAGTCAGATGTCTGTCAAGCAAACTGACCAGTGACAGAATTGCTTTGTGAGGTTTACATCTTTATGACATCAAATGCTTCACATGAAAAATGCAGTTCATTGTCAAAAATCAGCTATATTAGGAGAGTGAGAATTGTGTTTTAGCATCAATTACACACTAAATATGCTGTCATTGTGTATGTTTAATGGATGTCTTTCAGTTTTAAAGATAGACAGACCGATAGATAGATAGATAGATAGAAAGATAGAAAGATAGATAGATAGAAAGATAGATAGATAGATAGATAGATAGATAGACAGACAGACAGACAGACTGATTTCAACTGGAAGCAGTGCTTACATATTGCTTAATTTTTGGTGGTTATTAAATAGTATGGGTAGGCAAGAAAAGTGCATATATCTTTTATTAGCATAAACTTACCCAAATGCGCTCTTGCATATTTAAGGCATTCAAAGTAATAATATTTCACAGCATTAATACAGTTATGTACTAGACTGGACAATGGTAAACAGAGCCAGTACTTATATCAACAATGGCCTTATCTGTGTGAAGTTTGTATGTTCTCCCTGTGTTTGCGTGGGTTTCCTCCGGGTGCTGTGGTTTCCTCCCACACTCCAAAAAACATACTGTTAGGTTAATTGGCTGCTATCAAAATTGACCCTAGTCTCTCCCTCTCTGTCTGTGTGTGAGTGTGTGTCTATATTAGGGAATTTAGACTGTAAGCTCCAATAGGGTAGGGACTGATGTGAATGGGTTCTCTGTACAGCGCTGCACTATTAGTGACACTATATAAATAAATGATAATGAGGATGATGATGATATGTGTTTACTATGCCTATACACATAGCCAGCTTTCACACTTGATTGGCAGATTAATGCATCATTATTGCTAAGTTTGATAACAGTTGTCTAATACAGTGACACTGGTAGAGAAAACCACTATAGACATTCACATAAGCAGCTCTCATCATCATTATTTATGGCATAAGACTTCTTTAATTATACTAAGTTTTTGAGCAGGTCTGCATTATACTTAATTATATAAGGGAGATGTACTTTTAGTAAAAAGTAGCTCTCCAATTTCAAAAGTACATCAACGTAGTATTAATACTTAGATTTAAAGATTTTCTGGGATAAATGAAATACATTCCCAGCAGCCATCTCCCTTTGCCTCTATCTTATTGCATATTTTGTCCTAATGTGCTTTCATATTTACATGTCACCATGTTTCCATTGGCTAGTACCTTAAAGTCAGATGTCTGTCAAGCAAACTGACCAGTGACAGAATTGCTTTGTGAGGTTTACATCTTTATGACATCAAATGCTTCACATGAAAAATGCAGTTCATTGTCAAAAATCAGCTATATTAGGAGAGTGAGAATTGTGTTTTAGCATCAATTACACACTAAATATGCTGTCATTGTGTATGTTTAATGGATGTCTTTCAGTTTTAAAGATAGACAGACCGATAGATAGATAGATAGATAGATAGATAGATAGAAAGATAGAAAGATAGATAGATAGAAAGATAGATAGATAGATAGATAGATAGATAGATAGACAGACAGACAGACTGATTTCAACTGGAAGCAGTGCTTACATATTGCTTAATTTTTGGTGGTTATTAAATAGTATGGGTAGGCAAGAAAAGTGCATATATCTTTTATTAGCATAAACTTACCCAAATGCGCTCTTGCATATTTAAGGCATTCAAAGTAATAATATTTCACAGCATTAATACAGTTATGTACTAGACTGGACAATGGTAAGCAGAGCCAGTACTTATATCAACAATGGCCTTATCTGTGTGAAGTTTGTATGTTCTCCCTGTGTTTGCGTGGGTTTCCTCCCACACTCCAAAAAACATACTGTTAGGTTAATTGGCTGCTATCAAAATTGACCCTAGTCTCTCCCTCTCTGTCTGTGTGTGAGTGTGTGTCTATATTAGGGAATTTAGACTGTAAGCTCCAATAGGGTAGGGACTGATGTGAATGGGTTCTCTGTACAGCGCTGCGCTATTAGTGACACTATATAAATAAATGATAATGAGGATGATGATGATATGTGTTTACTATGCCTATACACATAGCCAGCTTTCACACTTGATTGGCAGATTAATGCATCATTATTGCTAAGTTTGATAACAGTTGTCTAATACAGTGACACTGGTAGAGAAAACCACTATAGACATTCACATAAGCAGC
>NW_027446953.1:5274730-5284730 GCF_038048845.1 Mixophyes fleayi | reverse complement strand
CATAAGCAGCTCTCATCATCATTATTTATGGCATAAGACTTCTTTAATTATACTAAGTTTTTGAGCAGGTCTGCATTATACTTAATTATATAAGGGAGATGTACTTTTAGTAAAAAGTAGCTCTCCAATTTCAAAAGTACATCAACGTAGTATTAATACTTAGATTTAAAGATTTTCTGGGATAAATGAAATACATTCCCAGCAGCCATCTCCCTTTGCCTCTATCTTATTGCATATTTTGTCCTAATGTGCTTTCATATTTACATGTCACCATGTTTCCATTGGCTAGTACCTTAAAGTCAGATGTCTGTCAAGCAAACTGACCAGTGACAGAATTGCTTTGTGAGGTTTACATCTTTATGACATCAAATGCTTCACATGAAAAATGCAGTTCATTGTCAAAAATCAGCTATATTAGGAGAGTGAGAATTGTGTTTTAGCATCAATTACACACTAAATATGCTGTCATTGTGTATGTTTAATGGATGTCTTTCAGTTTTAAAGATAGACAGACCGATAGATAGATAGATAGATAGAAAGATAGAAAGATAGATAGATAGAAAGATAGATAGATAGATAGATAGATAGATAGATAGATAGATAGACAGACAGACAGACTGATTTCAACTGGAAGCAGTGCTTACATATTGCTTTATTTTTGGTGGTTATTAAATAGTATGGGTAGGCAAGAAAAGTGCATATATCTTTTATTAGCATAAACTTACCCAAATGCGCTCTTGCATATTTAAGGCATTCAAAGTAATAATATTTCACAGCATTAATACAGTTATGTACTAGACTGGACAATGGTAAGCAGAGCCAGTACTTATATCAACAATGGCCTTATCTGTGTGAAGTTTGTATGTTCTCCCTGTGTTTGCGTGGGTTTCCTCCCACACTCCAAAAAACATACTGTTAGGTTAATTGGCTGCTATCAAAATTGACCCTAGTCTCTCCCTCTCTGTCTGTGTGTGAGTGTGTGTCTATATTAGGGAATTTAGACTGTAAGCTCCAATAGGGTAGGGACTGATGTGAATGGGTTCTCTGTACAGCGCTGCGCTATTAGTGACACTATATAAATAAATGATAATGAGGATGATGATGATATGTGTTTACTATGCCTATACACATAGCCAGCTTTCACACTTGATTGGCAGATTAATGCATCATTATTGCTAAGTTTGATAACAGTTGTCTAATACAGTGACACTGGTAGAGAAAACCACTATAGACATTCACATAAGCAGCTCTCATCATCATCATTTATGGCATAAGACTTCTTTAATTATACTAAGTTTTTGAGCAGGTCTGCATTATACTTAATTATATAAGGGAGATGTACTTTTAGTAAAAAGTAGCTCTCCAATTTCAAAAGTACATCAACGTAGTATTAATACTTAGATTTAAAGATTTTCTGGGATAAATGAAATACATTCCCAGCAGCCATCTCCCTTTGCCTCTATCTTATTGCATATTTTGTCCTAATGTGCTTTCATATTTACATGTCACCATGTTTGCATTGGCTAGTACCTTAAAGTCAGATGTCTGTCAAGCAAACTGACCAGTGACAGAATTGCTTTGTGAGGTTTACATCTTTATGACATCAAATGCTTCACATGAAAAATGCAGTTCATTGTCAAAAATCAGCTATATTAGGAGAGTGAGAATTGTGTTTTAGCATCAATTACACACTAAATATGCTGTCATTGTGTATGTTTAATGGATGTCTTTCAGTTTTAAAGATAGACAGACCGATAGATAGATAGATAGAAAGATAGAAAGATAGATAGATAGAAAGATAGATAGATAGATAGATAGATAGATAGACAGACAGACAGACTGATTTCAACTGGAAGCAGTGCTTACATATTGCTTAATTTTTGGTGGTTATTAAATAGTATGGGTAGGCAAGAAAAGTGCATATATCTTTTATTAGCATAAACTTACCCAAATGCGCTCTTGCATATTTAAGGCATTCAAAGTAATAATATTTCACAGCATTAATACAGTTATGTACTAGACTGGACAATGGTAAGCAGAGCCAGTACTTATATCAACAATGGCCTTATCTGTGTGAAGTTTGTATGTTCTCCCTGTGTTTGCGTGGGTTTCCTCCGGGTGCTGTGGTTTCCTCCCACACTCCAAAAAACATACTGTTAGGTTAATTGGCTGCTATCAAAATTGACCCTAGTCTCTCCCTCTCTGTCTGTGTGTGAGTGTGTGTCTATATTAGGGAATTTAGACTGTAAGCTCCAATAGGGTAGGGACTGATGTGAATGGGTTCTCTGTACAGCGCTGCGCTATTAGTGACACTATATAAATAAATGATAATGAGGATGATGATGATATGTGTTTACTATGCCTATACACATAGCCAGCTTTCACACTTGATTGGCAGATTAATGCATCATTATTGCTAAGTTTGATAACAGTTGTCTAATACAGTGACACTGGTAGAGAAAACCACTATAGACATTCACATAAGCAGCTCTCATCATCATCATTTATGGCATAAGACTTCTTTAATTATACTAAGTTTTTGAGCAGGTCTGCATTATACTTAATTATATAAGGGAGATGTACTTTTAGTAAAAAGTAGCTCTCCAATTTCAAAAGTACATCAACGTAGTATTAATACTTAGATTTAAAGATTTTCTGGGATAAATGAAATACATTCCCAGCAGCCATCTCCCTTTGCCTCTATCTTATTGCATATGTTGTCCTAATGTGCTTTCATATTTACATGTCACCATGTTTCCATTGGCTAGTACCTTAAAGTCAGATGTCTGTCAAGCAAACTGACCAGTGACAGAATTGCTTTGTGAGGTTTACATCTTTATGACATCAAATGCTTCACATGAAAAATGCAGTTCATTGTCAAAAATCAGCTATATTAGGAGAGTGAGAATTGTGTTTTAGCATCAATTACACACTAAATATGCTGTCATTGTGTATGTTTAATGGATGTCTTTCAGTTTTAAAGATAGACAGACCGATAGATAGATAGATAGAAAGATAGAAAGATAGATAGATAGAAAGATAGATAGATAGATAGATAGATAGATAGACAGACAGACAGACTGATTTCAACTGGAAGCAGTGCTTACATATTGCTTAATTTTTGGTGGTTATTAAATAGTATGGGTAGGCAAGAAAAGTGCATATATCTTTTATTAGCATAAACTTACCCAAATGCGCTCTTGCATATTTAAGGCATTCAAAGTAATAATATTTCACAGCATTAATACAGTTATGTACTAGACTGGACAATGGTAAGCAGAGCCAGTACTTATATCAACAATGGCCTTATCTGTGTGAAGTTTGTATGTTCTCCCTGTGTTTGCGTGGGTTTCCTCCCACACTCCAAAAAACATACTGTTAGGTTAATTGGCTGCTATCAAAATTGACCCTAGTCTCTCCCTCTCTGTCTGTGTGTGAGTGTGTGTCTATATTAGGGAATTTAGACTGTAAGCTCCAATAGGGTAGGGACTGATGTGAATGGGTTCTCTGTACAGCGCTGCGCTATTAGTGACACTATATAAATAAATGATAATGAGGATGATGATGATATGTGTTTACTATGCCTATACACATAGCCAGCTTTCACACTTGATTGGCAGATTAATGCATCATTATTGCTAAGTTTGATAACAGTTGTCTAATACAGTGACACTGGTAGAGAAAACCACTATAGACATTCACATAAGCAGCTCTCATCATCATCATTTATGGCATAAGACTTCTTTAATTATACTAAGTTTTTGAGCAGGTCTGCATTATACTTAATTATATAAGGGAGATGTACTTTTAGTAAAAAGTAGCTCTCCAATTTCAAAAGTACATCAACGTAGTATTAATACTTAGATTTAAAGATTTTCTGGGATAAATGAAATACATTCCCAGCAGCCATCTCCCTTTGCCTCTATCTTATTGCATATTTTGTCCTAATGTGCTTTCATATTTACATGTCACCATGTTTCCATTGGCTAGTACCTTAAAGTCAGATGTCTGTCAAGCAAACTGACCAGTGACAGAATTGCTTTGTGAGGTTTACATCTTTATGACATCAAATGCTTCACATGAAAAATGCAGTTCATTGTCAAAAATCAGCTATATTAGGAGAGTGAGAATTGTGTTTTAGCATCAATTACACACTAAATATGCTGTCATTGTGTATGTTTAATGGATGTCTTTCAGTTTTAAAGATAGACAGACCGATAGATAGATAGATAGATAGAAAGATAGAAAGATAGATAGATAGAAAGATAGATAGATAGATAGATAGACAGACAGACAGACTGATTTCAACTGGAAGCAGTGCTTACATATTGCTTTATTTTTGGTGGTTATTAAATAGTATGGGTAGGCAAGAAAAGTGCATATATCTTTTATTAGCATAAACTTACCCAAATGCGCTCTTGCATATTTAAGGCATTCAAAGTAATAATATTTCACAGCATTAATACAGTTATGTACTAGACTGGACAATGGTAAGCAGAGCCAGTACTTATATCAACAATGGCCTTATCTGTGTGAAGTTTGTATGTTCTCCCTGTGTTTGCGTGGGTTTCCTCCCACACTCCAAAAAACATACTGTTAGGTTAATTGGCTGCTATCAAAATTGACCCTAGTCTCTCCCTCTCTGTCTGTGTGTGAGTGTGTGTCTATATTAGGGAATTTAGACTGTAAGCTCCAATAGGGTAGGGACTGATGTGAATGGGTTCTCTGTACAGCGCTGCGCTATTAGTGACACTATATAAATAAATGATAATGAGGATGATGATGATATGTGTTTACTATGCCTATACACATAGCCAGCTTTCACACTTGATTGGCAGATTAATGCATCATTATTGCTAAGTTTGATAACAGTTGTCTAATACAGTGACACTGGTAGAGAAAACCACTATAGACATTCACATAAGCAGCTCTCATCATCATCATTTATGGCATAAGACTTCTTTAATTATACTAAGTTTTTGAGCAGGTCTGCATTATACTTAATTATATAAGGGAGATGTACTTTTAGTAAAAAGTAGCTCTCCAATTTCAAAAGTACATCAACGTAGTATTAATACTTAGATTTAAAGATTTTCTGGGATAAATGAAATACATTCCCAGCAGCCATCTCCCTTTGCCTCTATCTTATTGCATATTTTGTCCTAATGTGCTTTCATATTTACATGTCACCATGTTTGCATTGGCTAGTACCTTAAAGTCAGATGTCTGTCAAGCAAACTGACCAGTGACAGAATTGCTTTGTGAGGTTTACATCTTTATGACATCAAATGCTTCACATGAAAAATGCAGTTCATTGTCAAAAATCAGCTATATTAGGAGAGTGAGAATTGTGTTTTTTTAGCATCAATTACACACTAAATATGCTGTCATTGTGTATGTTTAATGGATGTCTTTCAGTTTTAAAGATAGACAGACCGATAGATAGATAGATAGAAAGATAGAAAGATAGATAGATAGAAAGATAGATAGATAGATAGATAGATAGACAGACAGACAGACTGATTTCAACTGGAAGCAGTGCTTACATATTGCTTAATTTTTGGTGGTTATTAAATAGTATGGGTAGGCAAGAAAAGTGCATATATCTTTTATTAGCATAAACTTACCCAAATGCGCTCTTGCATATTTAAGGCATTCAAAGTAATAATATTTCACAGCATTAATACAGTTATGTACTAGACTGGACAATGGTAAGCAGAGCCAGTACTTATATCAACAATGGCCTTATCTGTGTGAAGTTTGTATGTTCTCCCTGTGTTTGCGTGGGTTTCCTCCGGGTGCTGTGGTTTCCTCCCACACTCCAAAAAACATACTGTTAGGTTAATTGGCTGCTATCAAAATTGACCCTAGTCTCTCCCTCTCTGTCTGTGTGTGAGTGTGTGTCTATATTAGGGAATTTAGACTGTAAGCTCCAATAGGGTAGGGACTGATGTGAATGGGTTCTCTGTACAGCGCTGCGCTATTAGTGACACTATATAAATAAATGATAATGAGGATGATGATGATATGTGTTTACTATGCCTATACACATAGCCAGCTTTCACACTTGATTGGCAGATTAATGCATCATTATTGCTAAGTTTGATAACAGTTGTCTAATACAGTGACACTGGTAGAGAAAACCACTATAGACATTCACATAAGCAGCTCTCATCATCATCATTTATGGCATAAGACTTCTTTAATTATACTAAGTTTTTGAGCAGGTCTGCATTATACTTAATTATATAAGGGAGATGTACTTTTAGTAAAAAGTAGCTCTCCAATTTCAAAAGTACATCAACGTAGTATTAATACTTAGATTTAAAGATTTTCTGGGATAAATGAAATACATTCCCAGCAGCCATCTCCCTTTGCCTCTATCTTATTGCATATTTTGTCCTAATGTGCTTTCATATTTACATGTCACCATGTTTGCATTGGCTAGTACCTTAAAGTCAGATGTCTGTCAAGCAAACTGACCAGTGACAGAATTGCTTTGTGAGGTTTACATCTTTATGACATCAAATGCTTCACATGAAAAATGCAGTTCATTGTCAAAAATCAGCTATATTAGGAGAGTGAGAATTGTGTTTTAGCATCAATTACACACTAAATATGCTGTCATTGTGTATGTTTAATGGATGTCTTTCAGTTTTAAAGATAGACAGACCGATAGATAGATAGATAGAAAGATAGAAAGATAGATAGATAGAAAGATAGATAGATAGATAGATAGATAGATAGACAGACAGACAGACTGATTTCAACTGGAAGCAGTGCTTACATATTGCTTTATTTTTGGTGGTTATTAAATAGTATGGGTAGGCAAGAAAAGTGCATATATCTTTTATTAGCATAAACTTACCCAAATGCGCTCTTGCATATTTAAGGCATTCAAAGTAATAATATTTCACAGCATTAATACAGTTATGTACTAGACTGGACAATGGTAAGCAGAGCCAGTACTTATATCAACAATGGCCTTATCTGTGTGAAGTTTGTATGTTCTCCCTGTGTTTGCGTGGGTTTCCTCCCACACTCCAAAAAACATACTGTTAGGTTAATTGGCTGCTATCAAAATTGACCCTAGTCTCTCCCTCTCTGTCTGTGTGTGAGTGTGTGTCTATATTAGGGAATTTAGACTGTAAGCTCCAATAGGGTAGGGACTGATGTGAATGGGTTCTCTGTACAGCGCTGCGCTATTAGTGACACTATATAAATAAATGATAATGAGGATGATGATGATATGTGTTTACTATGCCTATACACATAGCCAGCTTTCACACTTGATTGGCAGATTAATGCATCATTATTGCTAAGTTTGATAACAGTTGTCTAATACAGTGACACTGGTAGAGAAAACCACTATAGACATTCACATAAGCAGCTCTCATCATCATCATTTATGGCATAAGACTTCTTTAATTATACTAAGTTTTTGAGCAGGTCTGCATTATACTTAATTATATAAGGGAGATGTACTTTTAGTAAAAAGTAGCTCTCCAATTTCAAAAGTACATCAACGTAGTATTAATACTTAGATTTAAAGATTTTCTGGGATAAATGAAATACATTCCCAGCAGCCATCTCCCTTTGCCTCTATCTTATTGCATATTTTGTCCTAATGTGCTTTCATATTTACATGTCACCATGTTTCCATTGGCTAGTACCTTAAAGTCAGATGTCTGTCAAGCAAACTGACCAGTGACAGAATTGCTTTGTGAGGTTTACATCTTTATGACATCAAATGCTTCACATGAAAAATGCAGTTCATTGTCAAAAATCAGCTATATTAGGAGAGTGAGAATTGTGTTTTAGCATCAATTACACACTAAATATGCTGTCATTGTGTATGTTTAATGGATGTCTTTCAGTTTTAAAGATAGACAGACGGATAGTTAGATAGAAAGATAGAAAGATAGATAGATAGAAAGATAGATAGATAGATAGATAGATAGATAGATAGATAGACAGACAGACAGACTGATTTCAACTGGAAGCAGTGCTTACATATTGCTTAATTTTTGGTGGTTATTAAATAGTATGGGTAGGCAAGAAAAGTGCATATATCTTTTATTAGCATAAACTTACCCAAATGCGCTCTTGCATATTTAAGGCATTCAAAGTAATAATATTTCACAGCATTAATACAGTTATGTACTAGACTGGACAATGGTAAGCAGAGCCAGTACTTATATCAACAATGGCCTTATCTGTGTGAAGTTTGTATGTTCTCCCTGTGTTTGCGTGGGTTTCCTCCGGGTGCTGTGGTTTCCTCCCACACTCCAAAAAACATACTGTTAGGTTAATTGGCTGCTATCAAAATTGACCCTAGTCTCTCCCTCTCTGTCTGTGTGTGAGTGTGTGTCTATATTAGGGAATTTAGACTGTAAGCTCCAATAGGGTAGGGACTGATGTGAATGGGTTCTCTGTACAGCGCTGCGCTATTAGTGACACTATATAAATAAATGATAATGAGGATGATGATGATATGTGTTTACTATGCCTATACACATAGCCAGCTTTCACACTTGATTGGCAGATTAATGCATCATTATTGCTAAGTTTGATAACAGTTGTCTAATACAGTGACACTGGTAGAGAAAACCACTATAGACATTCACATAAGCAGCTCTCATCATCATCATTTATGGCATAAGACTTCTTTAATTATACTAAGTTTTTGAGCAGGTCTGCATTATACTTAATTATATAAGGGAGATGTACTTTTAGTAAAAAGTAGCTCTCCAATTTCAAAAGTACATCAACGTAGTATTAATACTTAGATTTAAAGATTTTCTGGGATAAATGAAATACATTCCCAGCAGCCATCTCCCTTTGCCTCTATCTTATTGCATATTTTGTCCTAATGTGCTTTCATATTTACATGTCACCATGTTTCCATTGGCTAGTACCTTAAAGTCAGATGTCTGTCAAGCAAACTGACCAGTGACAGAATTGCTTTGTGAGGTTTACATCTTTATGACATCAAATGCTTCACATGAAAAATGCAGTTCATTGTCAAAAATCAGCTATATTAGGAGAGTGAGAATTGTGTTTTAGCATCAATTACACACTAAATATGCTGTCATTGTGTATGTTTAATGGATGTCTTTCAGTTTTAAAGATAGACAGACCGATAGATAGATAGATAGAAAGATAGAAAGATAGATAGATAGAAAGATAGATAGATAGATAGATAGATAGATAGATAGATAGACAGACAGACAGACTGATTTCAACTGGAAGCAGTGCTTACATATTGCTTAATTTTTGGTGGTTATTAAATAGTATGGGTAGGCAAGAAAAGTGCATATATCTTTTATTAGCATAAACTTACCCAAATGCGCTCTTGCATATTTAAGGCATTCAAAGTAATAATATTTCACAGCATTAATACAGTTATGTACTAGACTGGACAATGGTAAGCAGAGCCAGTACTTATATCAACAATGGCCTTATCTGTGTGAAGTTTGTATGTTCTCCCTGTGTTTGCGTGGGTTTCCTCCCACACTCCAAAAAACATACTGTTAGGTTAATTGGCTGCTATCAAAATTGACCCTAGTCTCTCCCTCTCTGTCTGTGTGTGAGTGTGTGTCTATATTAGGGAATTTAGACTGTAAGCTCCAATAGGGTAGGGACTGATGTGAATGGGTTCTCTGTACAGCGCTGCGCTATTAGTGACACTATATAAATAAATGATAATGAGGATGATGATGATATGTGTTTACTATGCCTATACACATAGCCAGCTTTCACACTTGATTGGCAGATTAATGCATCATTATTGCTAAGTTTGATAACAGTTGTCTAATACAGTGACACTGGTAGAGAAAACCACTATAGACATTCACATAAGCAGCTCTCATCATCATTATTTATGGCATAAGACTTCTTTAATTATACTAAGTTTTTGAGCAGGTCTGCATTATACTTAATTATATAAGGGAGATGTACTTTTAGTAAAAAGTAGCTCTCCAATTTCAAAAGTACATCA
>NW_027446953.1:5264730-5269730 GCF_038048845.1 Mixophyes fleayi | reverse complement strand
CCTTTGCCTCTATCTTATTGCATATTTTGTCCTAATGTGCTTTCATATTTACATGTCACCATGTTTCCATTGGCTAGTACCTTAAAGTCAGATGTCTGTCAAGCAAACTGACCAGTGACAGAATTGCTTTGTGAGGTTTACATCTTTATGACATCAAATGCTTCACATGAAAAATGCAGTTCATTGTCAAAAATCAGCTATATTAGGAGAGTGAGAATTGTGTTTTAGCATCAATTACACACTAAATATGCTGTCATTGTGTATGTTTAATGGATGTCTTTCAGTTTTAAAGATAGACAGACCGATAGATAGATAGATAGAAAGATAGAAAGATAGATAGATAGAAAGATAGATAGATAGATAGATAGACAGACAGACAGACTGATTTCAACTGGAAGCAGTGCTTACATATTGCTTAATTTTTGGTGGTTATTAAATAGTATGGGTAGGCAAGAAAAGTGCATATATCTTTTATTAGCATAAACTTACCCAAATGCGCTCTTGCATATTTAAGGCATTCAAAGTAATAATATTTCACAGCATTAATACAGTTATGTACTAGACTGGACAATGGTAAGCAGAGCCAGTACTTATATCAACAATGGCCTTATCTGTGTGAAGTTTGTATGTTCTCCCTGTGTTTGCGTGGGTTTCCTCCGGGTGCTGTGGTTTCCTCCCACACTCCAAAAAACATACTGTTAGGTTAATTGGCTGCTATCAAAATTGACCCTAGTCTCTCCCTCTCTGTCTGTGTGTGAGTGTGTGTCTATATTAGGGAATTTAGACTGTAAGCTCCAATAGGGTAGGGACTGATGTGAATGGGTTCTCTGTACAGCGCTGCGCTATTAGTGACACTATATAAATAAATGATAATGAGGATGATGATGATATGTGTTTACTATGCCTATACACATAGCCAGCTTTCACACTTGATTGGCAGATTAATGCATCATTATTGCTAAGTTTGATAACAGTTGTCTAATACAGTGACACTGGTAGAGAAAACCACTATAGACATTCACATAAGCAGCTCTCATCATCATTATTTATGGCATAAGACTTCTTTAATTATACTAAGTTTTTGAGCAGGTCTGCATTATACTTAATTATATAAGGGAGATGTACTTTTAGTAAAAAGTAGCTCTCCAATTTCAAAAGTACATCAACGTAGTATTAATACTTAGATTTAAAGATTTTCTGGGATAAATGAAATACATTCCCAGCAGCCATCTCCCTTTGCCTCTATCTTATTGCATATTTTGTCCTAATGTGCTTTCATATTTACATGTCACCATGTTTCCATTGGCTAGTACCTTAAAGTCAGATGTCTGTCAAGCAAACTGACCAGTGACAGAATTGCTTTGTGAGGTTTACATCTTTATGACATCAAATGCTTCACATGAAAAATGCAGTTCATTGTCAAAAATCAGCTATATTAGGAGAGTGAGAATTGTGTTTTAGCATCAATTACACACTAAATATGCTGTCATTGTGTATGTTTAATGGATGTCTTTCAGTTTTAAAGATAGACAGACCGATAGATAGATAGATAGAAAGATAGAAAGATAGATAGATAGAAAGATAGATAGATAGATAGATAGATAGATAGATAGACAGACAGACAGACTGATTTCAACTGGAAGCAGTGCTTACATATTGCTTAATTTTTGGTGGTTATTAAATAGTATGGGTAGGCAAGAAAAGTGCATATATCTTTTATTAGCATAAACTTACCCAAATGCGCTCTTGCATATTTAAGGCATTCAAAGTAATAATATTTCACAGCATTAATACAGTTATGTACTAGACTGGACAATGGTAAGCAGAGCCAGTACTTATATCAACAATGGCCTTATCTGTGTGAAGTTTGTATGTTCTCCCTGTGTTTGCGTGGGTTTCCTCCCACACTCCAAAAAACATACTGTTAGGTTAATTGGCTGCTATCAAAATTGACCCTAGTCTCTCCCTCTCTGTCTGTGTGTGAGTGTGTGTCTATATTAGGGAATTTAGACTGTAAGCTCCAATAGGGTAGGGACTGATGTGAATGGGTTCTCTGTACAGCGCTGCGCTATTAGTGACACTATATAAATAAATGATAATGAGGATGATGATGATATGTGTTTACTATGCCTATACACATAGCCAGCTTTCACACTTGATTGGCAGATTAATGCATCATTATTGCTAAGTTTGATAACAGTTGTCTAATACAGTGACACTGGTAGAGAAAACCACTATAGACATTCACATAAGCAGCTCTCATCATCATCATTTATGGCATAAGACTTCTTTAATTATACTAAGTTTTTGAGCAGGTCTGCATTATACTTAATTATATAAGGGAGATGTACTTTTAGTAAAAAGTAGCTCTCCAATTTCAAAAGTACATCAACGTAGTATTAATACTTAGATTTAAAGATTTTCTGGGATAAATGAAATACATTCCCAGCAGCCATCTCCCTTTGCCTCTATCTTATTGCATATTTTGTCCTAATGTGCTTTCATATTTACATGTCACCATGTTTCCATTGGCTAGTACCTTAAAGTCAGATGTCTGTCAAGCAAACTGACCAGTGACAGAATTGCTTTGTGAGGTTTACATCTTTATGACATCAAATGCTTCACATGAAAAATGCAGTTCATTGTCAAAAATCAGCTATATTAGGAGAGTGAGAATTGTGTTTTAGCATCAATTACACACTAAATATGCTGTCATTGTGTATGTTTAATGGATGTCTTTCAGTTTTAAAGATAGACAGACGGATAGTTAGATAGAAAGATAGAAAGATAGATAGATAGAAAGATAGATAGATAGATAGATAGATAGACAGACAGACAGACTGATTTCAACTGGAAGCAGTGCTTACATATTGCTTAATTTTTGGTGGTTATTAAATAGTATGGGTAGGCAAGAAAAGTGCATATATCTTTTATTAGCATAAACTTACCCAAATGCGCTCTTGCATATTTAAGGCATTCAAAGTAATAATATTTCACAGCATTAATACAGTTATGTACTAGACTGGACAATGGTAAGCAGAGCCAGTACTTATATCAACAATGGCCTTATCTGTGTGAAGTTTGTATGTTCTCCCTGTGTTTGCGTGGGTTTCCTCCGGGTGCTGTGGTTTCCTCCCACACTCCAAAAAACATACTGTTAGGTTAATTGGCTGCTATCAAAATTGACCCTAGTCTCTCCCTCTCTGTCTGTGTGTGAGTGTGTGTCTATATTAGGGAATTTAGACTGTAAGCTCCAATAGGGTAGGGACTGATGTGAATGGGTTCTCTGTACAGCGCTGCGCTATTAGTGACACTATATAAATAAATGATAATGAGGATGATGATGATATGTGTTTACTATGCCTATACACATAGCCAGCTTTCACACTTGATTGGCAGATTAATGCATCATTATTGCTAAGTTTGATAACAGTTGTCTAATACAGTGACACTGGTAGAGAAAACCACTATAGACATTCACATAAGCAGCTCTCATCATCATTATTTATGGCATAAGACTTCTTTAATTATACTAAGTTTTTGAGCAGGTCTGCATTATACTTAATTATATAAGGGAGATGTACTTTTAGTAAAAAGTAGCTCTCCAATTTCAAAAGTACATCAACGTAGTATTAATACTTAGATTTAAAGATTTTCTGGGATAAATGAAATACATTCCCAGCAGCCATCTCCCTTTGCCTCTATCTTATTGCATATTTTGTCCTAATGTGCTTTCATATTTACATGTCACCATGTTTCCATTGGCTAGTACCTTAAAGTCAGATGTCTGTCAAGCAAACTGACCAGTGACAGAATTGCTTTGTGAGGTTTACATCTTTATGACATCAAATGCTTCACATGAAAAATGCAGTTCATTGTCAAAAATCAGCTATATTAGGAGAGTGAGAATTGTGTTTTAGCATCAATTACACACTAAATATGCTGTCATTGTGTATGTTTAATGGATGTCTTTCAGTTTTAAAGATAGACAGACCGATAGATAGATAGATAGAAAGATAGAAAGATAGAAAGATAGATAGATAGATAGATAGATAGATAGATAGACAGACAGACAGACTGATTTCAACTGGAAGCAGTGCTTACATATTGCTTAATTTTTGGTGGTTATTAAATAGTATGGGTAGGCAAGAAAAGTGCATATATCTTTTATTAGCATAAACTTACCCAAATGCGCTCTTGCATATTTAAGGCATTCAAAGTAATAATATTTCACAGCATTAATACAGTTATGTACTAGACTGGACAATGGTAAGCAGAGCCAGTACTTATATCAACAATGGCCTTATCTGTGTGAAGTTTGTATGTTCTCCCTGTGTTTGCGTGGGTTTCCTCCCACACTCCAAAAAACATACTGTTAGGTTAATTGGCTGCTATCAAAATTGACCCTAGTCTCTCCCTCTCTGTCTGTGTGTGAGTGTGTGTCTATATTAGGGAATTTAGACTGTAAGCTCCAATAGGGTAGGGACTGATGTGAATGGGTTCTCTGTACAGCGCTGCGCTATTAGTGACACTATATAAATAAATGATAATGAGGATGATGATGATATGTGTTTACTATGCCTATACACATAGCCAGCTTTCACACTTGATTGGCAGATTAATGCATCATTATTGCTAAGTTTGATAACAGTTGTCTAATACAGTGACACTGGTAGAGAAAACCACTATAGACATTCACATAAGCAGCTCTCATCATCATTATTTATGGCATAAGACTTCTTTAATTATACTAAGTTTTTGAGCAGGTCTGCATTATACTTAATTATATAAGGGAGATGTACTTTTAGTAAAAAGTAGCTCTCCAATTTCAAAAGTACATCAACGTAGTATTAATACTTAGATTTAAAGATTTTCTGGGATAAATGAAATACATTCCCAGCAGCCATCTCCCTTTGCCTCTATCTTATTGCATATTTTGTCCTAATGTGCTTTCATATTTACATGTCACCATGTTTCCATTGGCTAGTACCTTAAAGTCA
>NW_027446953.1:5249730-5262230 GCF_038048845.1 Mixophyes fleayi | reverse complement strand
GACAGAATTGCTTTGTGAGGTTTACATCTTTATGACATCAAATGCTTCACATGAAAAATGCAGTTCATTGTCAAAAATCAGCTATATTAGGAGAGTGAGAATTGTGTTTTAGCATCAATTACACACTAAATATGCTGTCATTGTGTATGTTTAATGGATGTCTTTCAGTTTTAAAGATAGACAGACCGATAGATAGATAGATAGAAAGATAGAAAGATAGATAGATAGAAAGATAGATAGATAGATAGATAGATAGATAGATAGATAGACAGACAGACAGACTGATTTCAACTGGAAGCAGTGCTTACATATTGCTTAATTTTTGGTGGTTATTAAATAGTATGGGTAGGCAAGAAAAGTGCATATATCTTTTATTAGCATAAACTTACCCAAATGCGCTCTTGCATGTGTAACCCCTGGGGATGCTGCAGTTGGACTTGAGCACCCAGGGGCTAATAATCACAATTGCATCAGTAAGAAAAGAGATGCATATAGCTATTTACCAGTCAAGGAGAAGGAACTACATCTCCCAGAAAGCTGTTATGAAGAGGGGGCGGAGCCTAAGAAGACTGAGAAACCAGAGGGCGGAGAGAGAGAGGGAGAGAGGAGCATCCTGGGAGAGACTGAGCTGTGTGACCAGTTCAGATAGGTGACCCTAGGCAGAAGGGCACTGGATGAGTGATCTGAGCAGAGAGAGAAGTCTGCAGAGATATCAAAGCTCAGTGCAGTTCTGAACAGAACCTGTTGGAAGCCACAGTTTGAAGCTGTAGGAGGAGGTTTGCATGCATCTCTGAAGAAGGACATTTTACAAGTCAGCCATTTTGGAGATAATCAAGTTCAGACCTGTGACACACTGGTGCAGATAAGTTACTGGTTATTTTTATCTATCTGTTGTTGTTCAAGTGGGGTTTGGACTATATCTGGCCACAAGGGCTGAAGAGTTAGGGATAGATGGGTGGGCAGGTAAATGTGCACCAAGTGTGTGTCTAATCAGCACTTGTGGAACTACAAGTCCCAGGATACAAATGAGAAAGGATTTTACAGTTGTTGCTGGAGGAGGGTCTGCATACTGTGACTGCTGTACCTCACTGCAAGTGATTTAAAGACCTCCAAAATCTGCAAACTGGACACATGATGTTTCCATGCCATGCTGCATACATACAGAAGGGCCCCAACTTGCAGTGCACTGCTCTATTTGTGTGGTGTGTTTGAATACTGCTGTGTGTGTTTGGCAGTACATTGTAGGGCTATAAGGGAAAATATATAAATTCACCCTGCAAGATATTCACAGTATCAGGAGCAAGTAAGATATCTGATATATTTTTTCATGTGTATAAAGCTGTGACAGTTAATGGTTATATTGTTATATATTATATTATATTGTATGCTGTTATTGATTTACTGCGAGTTTTGTGTTAACTTGGTGTGCATAGTAAGAAGTGGTGCGCCACTTTCATCCATACTGTTTTATTACTGTATTGTATTGTTTGCACTATTATTTCAAATTATACCAAAGTATATTTTTCTATAAAATTACAAAGCTGCATTTAGGATTTCCATTTAAATAAATGTGCCTGGATGGCTTTTGCAGCACACATTTTGTCACAGAGTGTTAATACTGGGCAGGGGGTTTCCCGGATCTCCCCCTGGTGTATCTTTTGAACACCCCCCAGAAGAGAAAGCAGAGATTCGGGTGGAGGCACTGAAAACCAAGTACCAAGGTGAGAAGCATCTGCGTGGTTCAATATATATATATACCCTCACAACGCTTAATACACAAGGGGGTGTTACAGTGGAGGCACTGCTGAGATACTGAAGACACACTCAGTGAAACCCATCAGCACAGACGTCATGGATAGTATAAGAGAAGAAGTGTTTCTGTGGTGTGAACAACAGACTGTGGCCCCAACTCGATGTTTAGGGATCTATGGTGACTCTCAGGGAGTGACAGATGAGGAAGTCCTGCATGTGCTCCACAGGATTTATGGGGTAGAACATCCTAAAATCCTTGGATGGAAAGGTAGAGATCAGCATAAGACCAGTCTGATCCTCTGTGAGACGCAAGCAGAATTGGATAAAGATTTTCTTCCCTCCCTCGTTTCTGGGCCACAAAAACAACAATGGCATATTGTGATACCGTTAAAGCCAAAACAGCTAGTCGCAGCACCTCTTAATGCTGAACTTCCAGAGGGAGATATTAACCGACAAGTATTCCCTCAGGCCAGGGAAGAGAATTCTCAGTCACCCTCCAGTACTAGGAAAACTGATGAGGATCAAAGCGAACTGTTCCTCACTGCTGTACAGAAACTGGTAGACCAGTTAGGAAAGTCACAGCATGAAGGGGGCTACAGAAGGCTCCGGCTCTTCTCAGGAATAAAACCAGTCCCTACTGGGGAAGAAACTTACGAGGCATGGAAAGAGATGGCTTCCCAATACCTGGAGGAATGGCATTGCTCCGAACCCTATAAGAGACAGCGGATCGTTGAAAGTCTGCGAGGTCCCGCTGGAGAACTAATCCAAGCTGTACGGAGAAGTGACCCCCAAGCCACTGCACGACACTACTTAGCGACTCTAGATCAGGAATATGGAATGGCAGAGGATGCAACAGATCTGCTCTATCAGCTACGCCACACCTATCAGGAGTCAGGGGAGACATTGTCCAATTATATCTATCGGCTGGACAAGCTGATCCACCTTATTGTGTCAAAGAAAGGAATACCCCTAGCAGAAGTAGACGACAGGCGTATGCAACAGTTGTTACGGGGTGCTCTGTCCCATGACCCAGTAGCGATGAAGATAAGAAATGCTCAACTGGGACAACCATCACCTACTTTTCTTCAGTTGATACAAGATGTTAAACAAGAGGAAGCTATAGTTAAATCCCGAGAGA
Organism: Mixophyes fleayi; assembly: GCF_038048845.1. Lineage (NCBI taxonomy): Eukaryota > Metazoa > Chordata > Amphibia > Anura > Limnodynastidae > Mixophyes > Mixophyes fleayi. Next base: position 5,259,340 of record NW_027446953.1, on the reverse strand, counting down.
GGGTGACCAAGAAAGTCAAGGTCGTACAGTCAAAGCCCGAGGCTGACCTTCCCAGCACTGAGTTAATGAAGATTGTGGAGAAACAAGGTGAGCAGATTGCTCAGTTGTTGGAGATGCAGAAGCAGATTCAAGCACAGATGCTGAAATACCACACTACCGAGCAACTGCACCCGAACATCCACCCCCGGCAAGTTCTCGAAGCTAACACTACTCGGAAACAGAACAATTGTTTCACTTGTGGAGAAGTTGGGCATCTCGCTAGACAATGTCCTCAGAGGAAGGGAGGAAGGTGGTCACCCTCACCATCCCACCGGGATAGGAAGCTTTCGGAAAACTGAAAGGGAGGACCAGGAACCCCCACACTGGCCCTCTAAAGAAAGCTGACATTAACACTGTGGGGAACTCTCACCTGGAATGGGGTCTTTTGCCCAAAGGATTGCTGGGACCCTCTCCTCACGTGCCGGCATGTCTAAATGGGAGACCTTGTATGGCCTTGCTAGATAGTGGTTCACAGGTGTCCATTGTGTTCGAGAAGTGGTACCGAGATAATCTATCTGACTTGCCCATAAAGCCATTGTGTGGACTGACCATCTGGGGTCTGAGTGACAAGAATTATCCCTACCTTGGGTACATCACTGTACCTTTGAAGTTCCCACGGGAAGTAGCTGGAATAGAAGAAGAGGTGAACGTGCTTGCACTTGTCTGTCCTGAGGCCGAAGGAGAACCTCGAGATGTCTCAGTGATTATTGGAACTAACTCCCATTTGTTCGAGATACTAGCCAACTGGTGCCAAGAGGTGGGAGGAGCAAGTTATAGTAAAACACTTAAGATTCATCCTATGTGCCTTGCTGCTTATAAGAAGAAAGAAAAAAAAAAATCTCAGAAAGAAACCACATTACAAATAGGAAGTTTTGATCAATGCTTTAATGGTAGTGATGCTAGTCAAGAAGACCGACACTGGCTAGTTATGCAAATGCTACAAAGAGAGGCTGCCTTCTCTTCGGGGGACTGGGATTTAGGTCTAGCGACAGGAGTGGAGCACCACATAAGGCTAACGGACGACAGACCTTTCCGAGAACGGTCAAGACGCCTAGCCCCTGCTGATTTGGATGATATTCGGGAACATTTAAGGGAGATGCTAGAGAATGATGTGATTGAGAAATCTGAGAGTCCCTATGCTTCTCCTATTGTGGTGGCTAGAAAGAAGACGGGAAAAATACGGATGTGCGTGGACTACCGGACATTAAACAAGCGCACGATTCCTGATCAGTACACTGTCCCTAGGATAGACGAAGCCCTTGATTGTCTTCAGGGAAGCAAGTGGTTTTCTGTGCTAGATCTACGCAGCGGGTACTATCAGATATTGATGAGTCAGAAGGATGCTGAGAAAACCGCCTTCATCTGCCCGGTTGGATTCTTTCAGTTCAAAAGATTGCCACAAGGATTATCAGGGGCTCCAGCCACTTTCCAACGATGCATGGATGATGTTGTGGGTGACATGAATTTCAGGGAAGTGCTGGTATACTTGGATGATTTGATAGTATTTGGCCAAACATTGAATGAGCACAACGAAAGACTCCTCAAGGTATTGGATCGCTTAATAAAGAAAGGGTTGAAGTTGTCCCTTGACAAGTGTAGCTTCTGTAAAACCCAGGTCAAGTATGTGGGATATGTTGTGGATCGGGAAGGAATTTCTACAGATTCAGCGAAGATAGAAGCGGTGAAAGAATGGCCTCGACCAACAATACTGAAGGAATTAAGGTCTTTTTTGGGGTTCTGTGGCTATTACAGAAGGTTTGTCCCAAACTACAGTAAACTTGTCAAGCCTCTTACAGATCTAACTCGAGGTTATCCTGCTCCAAGAGGTTCCCATCGGAAAGAGAAACCATTGTTCCGGGTAAATGATGCGTTCGGGGAAAGGTGGAGTGAGGCTTGCGAACAAGCTTTTGAAGGATTGAAAACCTGCCTGATTCAAGCGCCTGTTCTGGCATATGCCGATCCAGAGTTACCATACATTCTGCATGTAGATGCCTCCTTTGAGGGACTTGGGGGAGTGCTATACCAAGTGCAAGAAGGAAGGTTAAGACCAGTCTATTACATCAGTCGAGGTCTCTCACCCAGTGAACGGAACTACCCGGTGCATAAGTTGGAGTTCCTGGCCCTTAAGTGGGCAGTTGTTGACAAACTTCACGACTACTTGTATGGAGTACCATTCGAAGTGCATACAGACAACAATCCCCTCACATATGTGCAGACCACAGCAAAGCTAGATGCAACTGGGCACAGATGGTTGGCGGCGCTGGCCATTTACAATTTCACAATAAAGTACAGGCCTGGGAGAAGAAATGTAGATGCCGATGCTTTGTCAAGATTACCGGGAAGGTTTGTGGAATCTCAGGAAGAAGAATGGATAGAGTTGCCAGCTCCAGAGGTGAAGGGGATGTGTCACGAGGGACGTGTGGTCGTGCCTCCAGTCAAAGAATGCTTAACAGCTCTAGGGGCAACGACAGATGCACTACCAAGACAATATTGCTGGCTGAGTCAAATGGAGCTCAGTGATCTTCAGAAGTTGAGTTCAAGCCAAGTCAAAGAAGATCAGCAGAATGACTCCTCTATAGCAGCAGTTAGGTGGTCTGTTAAACACAGACAAAGAATCCACCCGAGTAGTTTGAAAACGGAGGAAGCTATTTTGCTAAGCAGACAGAGAGAGTCATTGGTGGTGAAGCAGGGGCTACTGTATAGAGAAACCAGCCGCAAAGATGGCAGAGAGAGGAAACAGCTAGTATTGCCAAAGAAGCACCGTCCCATGGTTCTCCGTGCGTTGCATGATAAACACGGCCACCTGGGAATAGAGAAGACCATGAGTTTAATTTCAGATAGATTCTACTGGCCGAAAATGGAGATAGACATTGAGAGTTATTGTAAATCTTGTGGGACATGCATACTTCGAAAATCCCTCCCAGAAAAGGCTGCCCCCTTAAAGAATATATCCAGCAATGGGCCTTTAGAGTTAGTCTGTATTGACTTTCTATCAGTGGAACCGGATGAAAGCAACAAGTGTAACATTCTAGTGGTGACAGATCATTACACCCGTTATGCTCAAGCCTACCAGACAAAAGACCAGAGAGCTGTGACCGTGGCAAAAATCCTATGGGAAAAGTTCTTTGTCCACTATGGACTGCCTGCCCGCATTCATTCAGATCAGGGTCGGGATTTTGAGAGCAAGCTAATAAAAGAACTGTGCGAGGTCTGTGGGATAAAGAAGTCCAGGACTACTCCTTTCCATCCCCAAGGAGATCCGCAGCCGGAGAGATTTAATCGGACCCTTCTCAGCATGATGGGCACTTTGGACACTAAAAAAAAGGCACATTGGAGTAGGCACATCAGCCATTTGGTCCACGCCTACAATTGCACGAAAAACGAGTCCACGGGGTACTCCCCATACCTCTTAATGTTTGGAAGGGAGGCTAGATTACCAATCGATATCTGTTTTGGAATGGACACTGCTGATCCCCAAGAAAAGCCCCATTTGAAATATGTGGAGCAGCTGAAACAAGAACTAAAGGAGGCCTACACACTAGCGGAAGCAGCTGCATCAAAAGCTGGACAACGAAACAAGGGTCGTTATGATCTACAGGTCAAGGAGCATATTCTGGAGCCAGGTGACAGGGTTTTACTTAGACATTTGGGCCTCCCGGGGAAACACAAGTTAGCCAATCGTTGGCGAAAGGATCCTCATGTTGTGGTTGCAAAATTGCCAGACATCCCAGCCTATCGAATTAGGCCCGAGGGGCTAACAGGCCCTATAAAGACATACCATCGACAACATTTGCTTCCCATCAGAGATGGTGTCCGGTTTTGGGAGGAGCCTGAAACAGATGAGCCAAAAGTGTCCACACCCAGAAGATCACGGCGAATCAGAGAACCGACCACAGAAGAAGATGATGGAGATGATTGGGGGTATGATGCTCCAGGTAAATTGGGAGAAATAGATTGGAGACAAGATATCAGAAGGCTCACTAGGTCTACCGAGGGGGCCGCTGTAAGACCTCCACAAGTAGAAGAAAGGAGAACTATGCCTGCCATTTCAGATGAAAGTGTCAACCCAAGAGTAGCTGGACGGTTGGATTCTCAGTGTTCAGTAGAGGAAGGCTCTAACCAGGAAGTTGACATGGATGGGGACGTCGTTGATCCAGATGGAGGATGCACTGAACGCCCCAACAGGGTGTTGGGGGGAGAGGAAGGGAACCCACCAGTCCAGGGTCGGCCTAAAAGGACCCCTAGAGCCCCAATGATGTTGACTTATGATAGTCTAGGTCATATGACTGAGATTCCTAAGGTGATTCATCCTAGCTGGGTCTATCAGTGGCCATATCTGACTCCCATATCTGTTATGCCAGGGCCTGTTGTGTATGTATGTGAAAGTGTATTTAGACAGGATGTCTTAACCCCTTTAAATTTGCAGGATGTGGGACAAGCCTCATCATTTGTTCATTGTGGACTTGCCCCACAGGGGGAGTGTGTAACCCCTGGGGATGCTGCAGTTGGACTTGAGCACCCAGGGGCTAATAATCACAATTGCATCAGTAAGAAAAGAGATGCATATAGCTATTTACCAGTCAAGGAGAAGGAACTACATCTCCCAGAAAGCTGTTATGAAGAGGGGGCGGAGCCTAAGAAGACTGAGAAACCAGAGGGCGGAGAGAGAGAGGGAGAGAGGAGCATCCTGGGAGAGACTGAGCTGTGTGACCAGTTCAGATAGGTGACCCTAGGCAGAAGGGCACTGGATGAGTGATCTGAGCAGAGAGAGAAGTCTGCAGAGATATCAAAGCTCAGTGCAGTTCTGAACAGAACCTGTTGGAAGCCACAGTTTGAAGCTGTAGGAGGAGGTTTGCATGCATCTCTGAAGAAGGACATTTTACAAGTCAGCCATTTTGGAGATAATCAAGTTCAGACCTGTGACACACTGGTGCAGATAAGTTACTGGTTATTTTTATCTATCTGTTGTTGTTCAAGTGGGGTTTGGACTATATCTGGCCACAAGGGCTGAAGAGTTAGGGATAGATGGGTGGGCAGGTAAATGTGCACCAAGTGTGTGTCTAATCAGCACTTGTGGAACTACAAGTCCCAGGATACAAATTAGAAAGGATTTTACAGTTGTTGCTGGAGGAGGGTCTGCATACTGTGACTGCTGTACCTCACTGCAAGTGATTTAAAGACCTCCAAAATCTGCAAACTGGACACATGATGTTTCCATGCCATGCTGCATACATACAGAAGGGCCCCAACTTGCAGTGCACTGCTCTATTTGTGTGGTGTGTTTGAATACTGCTGTGTGTGTTTGGCAGTACATTGTAGGGCTATAAGGGAAAATATATAAATTCACCCTGCAAGATATTCACAGTATCAGGAGCAAGTAAGATATCTGATATATTTTTTCATGTGTATAAAGCTGTGACAGTTAATGGTTATATTGTTATATATTATATTATATTGTATGCTGTTATTGATTTACTGCGAGTTTTGTGTTAACTTGGTGTGCATAGTAAGAAGTGGTGCGCCACTTTCATCCATACTGTTTTATTACTGTATTGTATTGTTTGCACTATTATTTCAAATTATACCAAAGTATATTTTTCTATAAAATTACAAAGCTGCATTTAGGATTTCCATTTAAATAAATGTGCCTGGATGGCTTTTGCAGCACACATTTTGTCACAGAGTGTTAATACTGGGCAGGGGGTTTCCCGGATCTCCCCCTGGTGTATCTTTTGAACACCCCCCAGAAGAGAAAGCAGAGATTCGGGTGGAGGCACTGAAAACCAAGTACCAAGGTGAGAAGCATCTGCGTGGTTCAATATATATATATACCCTCACAACGCTTAATACACAAGGGGGTGTTACACATATTTAAGGCATTCAAAGTAATAATATTTCACAGCATTAATACAGTTATGTACTAGACTGGACAATGGTAAGCAGAGCCAGTACTTATATCAACAATGGCCTTATCTGTGTGAAGTTTGTATGTTCTCCCTGTGTTTGCGTGGGTTTCCTCCCACACTCCAAAAAACATACTGTTAGGTTAATTGGCTGCTATCAAAATTGACCCTAGTCTCTCCCTCTCTGTCTGTGTGTGAGTGTGTGTCTATATTAGGGAATTTAGACTGTAAGCTCCAATAGGGTAGGGACTGATGTGAATGGGTTCTCTGTACAGCGCTGCGCTATTAGTGACACTATATAAATAAATGATAATGAGGATGATGATGATATGTGTTTACTATGCCTATACACATAGCCAGCTTTCACACTTGATTGGCAGATTAATGCATCATTATTGCTAAGTTTGATAACAATTGTCTAATACAGTGACACTGGTAGAGAAAACCACTATAGACATTCACATAAGCAGCTCTCATCATCATTATTTATGGCATAAGACTTCTTTAATTATACTAAGTTTTTGAGCAGGTCTGCATTATACTTAATTATATAAGGGAGATGTACTTTTAGTAAAAAGTAGCTCTCCAATTTCAAAAGTACATCAACGTAGTATTAATACTTAGATTTAAAGATTTTCTGGGATAAATGAAATACATTCCCAGCAGCCATCTCCCTTTGCCTCTATCTTATTGCATATTTTGTCCTAATGTGCTTTCATATTTACATGTCACCATGTTTCCATTGGCTAGTACCTTAAAGTCAGATGTCTGTCAAGCAAACTGACCAGTGACAGAATTGCTTTGTGAGGTTTACATCTTTATGACATCAAATGCTTCACATGAAAAATGCAGTTCATTGTCAAAAATCAGCTATATTAGGAGAGTGAGAATTGTGTTTTAGCATCAATTACACACTAAATATGCTGTCATTGTGTATGTTTAATGGATGTCTTTCAGTTTTAAAGATAGACAGACCGATAGATAGATAGATAGAAAGATAGAAAGATAGATAGATAGAAAGATAGATAGATAGATAGATAGATAGACAGACAGACAGACTGATTTCAACTGGAAGCAGTGCTTACATATTGCTTAATTTTTGGTGGTTATTAAATAGTATGGGTAGGCAAGAAAAGTGCATATATCTTTTATTAGCATAAACTTACCCAAATGCGCTCTTGCATATTTAAGGCATTCAAAGTAATAATATTTCACAGCATTAATACAGTTATGTACTAGACTGGACAATGGTAAGCAGAGCCAGTACTTATATCAACAATGGCCTTATCTGTGTGAAGTTTGTATGTTCTCCCTGTGTTTGCGTGGGTTTCCTCCGGGTGCTGTGGTTTCCTCCCACACTCCAAAAAACATACTGTTAGGTTAATTGGCTGCTATCAAAATTGACCCTAGTCTCTCCCTCTCTGTCTGTGTGTGAGTGTGTGTCTATATTAGGGAATTTAGACTGTAAGCTCCAATAGGGTAGGGACTGATGTGAATGGGTTCTCTGTACAGCGCTGCGCTATTAGTGACACTATATAAATAAATGATAATGAGGATGATGATGATATGTGTTTACTATGCCTATACACATAGCCAGCTTTCACACTTGATTGGCAGATTAATGCATCATTATTGCTAAGTTTGATAACAGTTGTCTAATACAGTGACACTGGTAGAGAAAACCACTATAGACATTCACATAAGCAGCTCTCATCATCATTATTTATGGCATAAGACTTCTTTAATTATACTAAGTTTTTGAGCAGGTCTGCATTATACTTAATTATATAAGGGAGATGTACTTTTGGTAAAAAGTAGCTCTCCAATTTCAAAAGTACATCAACGTAGTATTAATACTTAGATTTAAAGATTTTCTGGGATAAATGAAATACATTCCCAGCAGCCATCTCCCTTTGCCTCTATCTTATTGCATATTTTGTCCTAATGTGCTTTCATATTTACATGTCACCATGTTTCCATTGGCTAGTACCTTAAAGTCAGATGTCTGTCAAGCAAACTGACCAGTGACAGAATTGCTTTGTGAGGTTTACATCTTTATGACATCAAATGCTTCACATGAAAAATGCAGTTCATTGTCAAAAATCAGCTATATTAGGAGAGTGAGAATTGTGTTTTAGCATCAATTACACACTAAATATGCTGTCATTGTGTATGTTTAATGGATGTCTTTCAGTTTTAAAGATAGACAGACCGATAGATAGATAGATAGAAAGATAGAAAGATAGATAGATAGAAAGATAGATAGATAGATAGATAGATAGATAGATAGATAGATAGATAGATAGACAGACAGACAGACTGATTTCAACTGGAAGCAGTGCTTACATATTGCTTTATTTTTGGTGGTTATTAAATAGTATGGGTAGGCAAGAAAAGTGCATATATCTTTTATTAGCATAAACTTACCCAAATGCGCTCTTGCATATTTAAGGCATTCAAAGTAATAATATTTCACAGCATTAATACAGTTATGTACTAGACTGGACAATGGTAAGCAGAGCCAGTACTTATATCAACAATGGCCTTATCTGTGTGAAGTTTGTATGTTCTCCCTGTGTTTGCGTGGGTTTCCTCCCACACTCCAAAAAACATACTGTTAGGTTAATTGGCTGCTATCAAAATTGACCCTAGTCTCTCCCTCTCTGTCTGTGTGTGAGTGTGTGTCTATATTAGGGAATTTAGACTGTAAGCTCCAATAGGGTAGGGACTGATGTGAATGGGTTCTCTGTACAGCGCTGCGCTATTAGTGACACTATATAAATAAATGATAATGAGGATGATGATGATATGTGTTTACTATGCCTATACACATAGCCAGCTTTCACACTTGATTGGCAGATTAATGCATCATTATTGCTAAGTTTGATAACAGTTGTCTAATACAGTGACACTGGTAGAGAAAACCACTATAGACATTCACATAAGCAGCTCTCATCATCATCATTTATGGCATAAGACTTCTTTAATTATACTAAGTTTTTGAGCAGGTCTGCATTATACTTAATTATATAAGGGAGATGTACTTTTAGTAAAAAGTAGCTCTCCAATTTCAAAAGTACATCAACGTAGTATTAATACTTAGATTTAAAGATTTTCTGGGATAAATGAAATACATTCCCAGCAGCCATCTCCCTTTGCCTCTATCTTATTGCATATTTTGTCCTAATGTGCTTTCATATTTACATGTCACCATGTTTCCATTGGCTAGTACCTTAAAGTCAGATGTCTGTCAAGCAAACTGACCAGTGACAGAATTGCTTTGTGAGGTTTACATCTTTATGACATCAAATGCTTCACATGAAAAATGCAGTTCATTGTCAAAAATCAGCTATATTAGGAGAGTGAGAATTGTGTTTTAGCATCAATTACACACTAAATATGCTGTCATTGTGTATGTTTAATGGATGTCTTTCAGTTTTAAAGATAGACAGACGGATAGTTAGATAGAAAGATAGAAAGATAGATAGATAGAAAGATAGATAGATAGATAGATAGATAGACAGACAGACAGACTGATTTCAACTGGAAGCAGTGCTTACATATTGCTTAATTTTTGGTGGTTATTAAATAGTATGGGTAGGCAAGAAAAGTGCATATATCTTTTATTAGCATAAACTTACCCAAATGCGCTCTTGCATATTTAAGGC
>NW_027446953.1:5179730-5242230 GCF_038048845.1 Mixophyes fleayi | reverse complement strand
CTAGACTGGACAATGGTAAGCAGAGCCAGTACTTATATCAACAATGGCCTTATCTGTGTGAAGTTTGTATGTTCTCCCTGTGTTTGCGTGGGTTTCCTCCGGGTGCTGTGGTTTCCTCCCACACTCCAAAAAACATACTGTTAGGTTAATTGGCTGCTATCAAAATTGACCCTAGTCTCTCCCTCTCTGTGTGTGAGTGTGTGTCTATATTAGGGAATTTAGACTGTAAGCTCCAATAGGGTAGGGACTGATGTGAATGGGTTCTCTGTACAGCGCTGCGCTATTAGTGACACTATATAAATAAATGATAATGAGGATGATGATGATATGTGTTTACTATGCCTATACACATAGCCAGCTTTCACACTTGATTGGCAGATTAATGCATCATTATTGCTAAGTTTGATAACAGTTGTCTAATACAGTGACACTGGTAGAGAAAACCACTATAGACATTCACATAAGCAGCTCTCATCATCATCATTTATGGCATAAGACTTCTTTAATTATACTAAGTTTTTGAGCAGGTCTGCATTATACTTAATTATATAAGGGAGATGTACTTTTAGTAAAAAGTAGCTCTCCAATTTCAAAAGTACATCAACGTAGTATTAATACTTAGATTTAAAGATTTTCTGGGATAAATGAAATACATTCCCAGCAGCCATCTCCCTTTGCCTCTATCTTATTGCATATTTTGTCCTAATGTGCTTTCATATTTACATGTCACCATGTTTCCATTGGCTAGTACCTTAAAGTCAGATGTCTGTCAAGCAAACTGACCAGTGACAGAATTGCTTTGTGAGGTTTACATCTTTATGACATCAAATGCTTCACATGAAAAATGCAGTTCATTGTCAAAAATCAGCTATATTAGGAGAGTGAGAATTGTGTTTTAGCATCAATTACACACTAAATATGCTGTCATTGTGTATGTTTAATGGATGTCTTTCAGTTTTAAAGATAGACAGACGGATAGTTAGATAGAAAGATAGAAAGATAGATAGATAGAAAGATAGATAGATAGATAGATAGATAGATAGATAGACAGACAGACAGACAGACTGATTTCAACTGGAAGCAGTGCTTACATATTGCTTAATTTTTGGTGGTTATTAAATAGTATGGGTAGGCAAGAAAAGTGCATATATCTTTTATTAGCATAAACTTACCCAAATGCGCTCTTGCATATTTAAGGCATTCAAAGTAATAATATTTCACAGCATTAATACAGTTATGTACTAGACTGGACAATGGTAAGCAGAGCCAGTACTTATATCAACAATGGCCTTATCTGTGTGAAGTTTGTATGTTCTCCCTCTGTTTGCGTGGGTTTCCTCCGGGTGCTGTGGTTTCCTCCCACACTCCAAAAAACATACTGTTAGGTTAATTGGCTGCTATCAAAATTGACCCTAGTCTCTCCCTCTCTGTCTGTGTGTGAGTGTGTGTCTATATTAGGGAATTTAGACTGTAAGCTCCAATAGGGTAGGGACTGATGTGAATGGGTTCTCTGTACAGCGCTGCGCTATTAGTGACACTATATAAATAAATGATAATGAGGATGATGATGATATGTGTTTACTATGCCTATACACATAGCCAGCTTTCACACTTGATTGGCAGATTAATGCATCATTATTGCTAAGTTTGATAACAGTTGTCTAATACAGTGACACTGGTAGAGAAAACCACTATAGACATTCACATAAGCAGCTCTCATCATCATTATTTATGGCATAAGACTTCTTTAATTATACTAAGTTTTTGAGCAGGTCTGCATTATACTTAATTATATAAGGGAGATGTACTTTTAGTAAAAAGTAGCTCTCCAATTTCAAAAGTACATCAACGTAGTATTAATACTTAGATTTAAAGATTTTCTGGGATAAATGAAATACATTCCCAGCAGCCATCTCCCTTTGCCTCTATCTTATTGCATATTTTGTCCTAATGTGCTTTCATATTTACATGTCACCATGTTTCCATTGGCTAGTACCTTAAAGTCAGATGTCTGTCAAGCAAACTGACCAGTGACAGAATTGCTTTGTGAGGTTTACATCTTTATGACATCAAATGCTTCACATGAAAAATGCAGTTCATTGTCAAAAATCAGCTATATTAGGAGAGTGAGAATTGTGTTTTAGCATCAATTACACACTAAATATGCTGTCATTGTGTATGTTTAATGGATGTCTTTCAGTTTTAAAGATAGACAGACCGATAGATAGATAGATAGAAAGATAGAAAGATAGATAGATAGAAAGATAGATAGATAGATAGATAGATAGATAGACAGACAGACAGACTGATTTCAACTGGAAGCAGTGCTTACATATTGCTTAATTTTTGGTGGTTATTAAATAGTATGGGTAGGCAAGAAAAGTGCATATATCTTTTATTAGCATAAACTTACCCAAATGCGCTCTTGCATATTTAAGGCATTCAAAGTAATAATATTTCACAGCATTAATACAGTTATGTACTAGACTGGACAATGGTAAGCAGAGCCAGTACTTATATCAACAATGGCCTTATCTGTGTGAAGTTTGTATGTTCTCCCTGTGTTTGCGTGGGTTTCCTCCCACACTCCAAAAAACATACTGTTAGGTTAATTGGCTGCTATCAAAATTGACCCTAGTCTCTCCCTCTCTGTCTGTGTGTGAGTGTGTGTCTATATTAGGGAATTTAGACTGTAAGCTCCAATAGGGTAGGGACTGATGTGAATGGGTTCTCTGTACAGCGCTGCGCTATTAGTGACACTATATAAATAAATGATAATGAGGATGATGATGATATGTGTTTACTATGCCTATACACATAGCCAGCTTTCACACTTGATTGGCAGATTAATGCATCATTATTGCTAAGTTTGATAACAGTTGTCTAATACAGTGACACTGGTAGAGAAAACCACTATAGACATTCACATAAGCAGCTCTCATCATCATCATTTATGGCATAAGACTTCTTTAATTATACTAAGTTTTTGAGCAGGTCTGCATTATACTTAATTATATAAGGGAGATGTACTTTTAGTAAAAAGTAGCTCTCCAATTTCAAAAGTACATCAACGTAGTATTAATACTTAGATTTAAAGATTTTCTGGGATAAATGAAATACATTCCCAGCAGCCATCTCCCTTTGCCTCTATCTTATTGCATATTTTGTCCTAATGTGCTTTCATATTTACATGTCACCATGTTTCCATTGGCTAGTACCTTAAAGTCAGATGTCTGTCAAGCAAACTGACCAGTGACAGAATTGCTTTGTGAGGTTTACATCTTTATGACATCAAATGCTTCACATGAAAAATGCAGTTCATTGTCAAAAATCAGCTATATTAGGAGAGTGAGAATTGTGTTTTAGCATCAATTACACACTAAATATGCTGTCATTGTGTATGTTTAATGGATGTCTTTCAGTTTTAAAGATAGACAGACGGATAGTTAGATAGAAAGATAGAAAGATAGATAGATAGAAAGATAGATAGATAGATAGATAGATAGATAGATAGACAGACAGACAGACAGACTGATTTCAACTGGAAGCAGTGCTTACATATTGCTTAATTTTTGGTGGTTATTAAATAGTATGGGTAGGCAAGAAAAGTGCATATATCTTTTATTAGCATAAACTTACCCAAATGCGCTCTTGCATATTTAAGGCATTCAAAGTAATAATATTTCACAGCATTAATACAGTTATGTACTAGACTGGACAATGGTAAGCAGAGCCAGTACTTATATCAACAATGGCCTTATCTGTGTGAAGTTTGTATGTTCTCCCTGTGTTTGCGTGGGTTTCCTCCGGGTGCTGTGGTTTCCTCCCACACTCCAAAAAACATACTGTTAGGTTAATTGGCTGCTATCAAAATTGACCCTAGTCTCTCCCTCTCTGTCTGTGTGTGAGTGTGTGTCTATATTAGGGAATTTAGACTGTAAGCTCCAATAGGGTAGGGACTGATGTGAATGGGTTCTCTGTACAGCGCTGCGCTATTAGTGACACTATATAAATAAATGATAATGAGGATGATGATGATATGTGTTTACTATGCCTATACACATAGCCAGCTTTCACACTTGATTGGCAGATTAATGCATCATTATTGCTAAGTTTGATAACAGTTGTCTAATACAGTGACACTGGTAGAGAAAACCACTATAGACATTCACATAAGCAGCTCTCATCATCATTATTTATGGCATAAGACTTCTTTAATTATACTAAGTTTTTGAGCAGGTCTGCATTATACTTAATTATATAAGGGAGATGTACTTTTAGTAAAAAGTAGCTCTCCAATTTCAAAAGTACATCAACGTAGTATTAATACTTAGATTTAAAGATTTTCTGGGATAAATGAAATACATTCCCAGCAGCCATCTCCCTTTGCCTCTATCTTATTGCATATTTTGTCCTAATGTGCTTTCATATTTACATGTCACCATGTTTCCATTGGCTAGTACCTTAAAGTCAGATGTCTGTCAAGCAAACTGACCAGTGACAGAATTGCTTTGTGAGGTTTACATCTTTATGACATCAAATGCTTCACATGAAAAATGCAGTTCATTGTCAAAAATCAGCTATATTAGGAGAGTGAGAATTGTGTTTTAGCATCAATTACACACTAAATATGCTGTCATTGTGTATGTTTAATGGATGTCTTTCAGTTTTAAAGATAGACAGACCGATAGATAGATAGATAGAAAGATAGAAAGATAGATAGATAGAAAGATAGATAGATAGATAGATAGATAGATAGACAGACAGACAGACTGATTTCAACTGGAAGCAGTGCTTACATATTGCTTAATTTTTGGTGGTTATTAAATAGTATGGGTAGGCAAGAAAAGTGCATATATCTTTTATTAGCATAAACTTACCCAAATGCGCTCTTGCATATTTAAGGCATTCAAAGTAATAATATTTCACAGCATTAATACAGTTATGTACTAGACTGGACAATGGTAAGCAGAGCCAGTACTTATATCAACAATGGCCTTATCTGTGTGAAGTTTGTATGTTCTCCCTGTGTTTGCGTGGGTTTCCTCCCACACTCCAAAAAACATACTGTTAGGTTAATTGGCTGCTATCAAAATTGACCCTAGTCTCTCCCTCTCTGTCTGTGTGTGAGTGTGTGTCTATATTAGGGAATTTAGACTGTAAGCTCCAATAGGGTAGGGACTGATGTGAATGGGTTCTCTGTACAGCGCTGCGCTATTAGTGACACTATATAAATAAATGATAATGAGGATGATGATGATATGTGTTTACTATGCCTATACACATAGCCAGCTTTCACACTTGATTGGCAGATTAATGCATCATTATTGCTAAGTTTGATAACAGTTGTCTAATACAGTGACACTGGTAGAGAAAACCACTATAGACATTCACATAAGCAGCTCTCATCATCATTATTTATGGCATAAGACTTCTTTAATTATACTAAGTTTTTGAGCAGGTCTGCATTATACTTAATTATATAAGGGAGATGTACTTTTAGTAAAAAGTAGCTCTCCAATTTCAAAAGTACATCAACGTAGTATTAATACTTAGATTTAAAGATTTTCTGGGATAAATGAAATACATTCCCAGCAGCCATCTCCCTTTGCCTCTATCTTATTGCATATTTTGTCCTAATGTGCTTTCATATTTACATGTCACCATGTTTCCATTGGCTAGTACCTTAAAGTCAGATGTCTGTCAAGCAAACTGACCAGTGACAGAATTGCTTTGTGAGGTTTACATCTTTATGACATCAAATGCTTCACATGAAAAATGCAGTTCATTGTCAAAAATCAGCTATATTAGGAGAGTGAGAATTGTGTTTTAGCATCAATTACACACTAAATATGCTGTCATTGTGTATGTTTAATGGATGTCTTTCAGTTTTAAAGATAGACAGACCGATAGATAGATAGATAGATAGAAAGATAGAAAGATAGATAGATAGAAAGATAGATAGATAGATAGATAGATAGACAGACAGACAGACTGATTTCAACTGGAAGCAGTGCTTACATATTGCTTAATTTTTGGTGGTTATTAAATAGTATGGGTAGGCAAGAAAAGTGCATATATCTTTTATTAGCATAAACTTACCCAAATGCGCTCTTGCATATTTAAGGCATTCAAAGTAATAATATTTCACAGCATTAATACAGTTATGTACTAGACTGGACAATGGTAAGCAGAGCCAGTACTTATATCAACAATGGCCTTATCTGTGTGAAGTTTGTATGTTCTCCCTGTGTTTGCGTGGGTTTCCTCCGGGTGCTGTGGTTTCCTCCCACACTCCAAAAAACATACTGTTAGGTTAATTGGCTGCTATCAAAATTGACCCTAGTCTCTCCCTCTCTGTCTGTGTGTGAGTGTGTGTCTATATTAGGGAATTTAGACTGTAAGCTCCAATAGGGTAGGGACTGATGTGAATGGGTTCTCTGTACAGCGCTGCGCTATTAGTGACACTATATAAATAAATGATAATGAGGATGATGATGATATGTGTTTACTATGCCTATACACATAGCCAGCTTTCACACTTGATTGGCAGATTAATGCATCATTATTGCTAAGTTTGATAACAGTTGTCTAATACAGTGACACTGGTAGAGAAAACCACTATAGACATTCACATAAGCAGCTCTCATCATCATTATTTATGGCATAAGACTTCTTTAATTATACTAAGTTTTTGAGCAGGTCTGCATTATACTTAATTATATAAGGGAGATGTACTTTTAGTAAAAAGTAGCTCTCCAATTTCAAAAGTACATCAACGTAGTATTAATACTTAGATTTAAAGATTTTCTGGGATAAATGAAATACATTCCCAGCAGCCATCTCCCTTTGCCTCTATCTTATTGCATATTTTGTCCTAATGTGCTTTCATATTTACATGTCACCATGTTTCCATTGGCTAGTACCTTAAAGTCAGATGTCTGTCAAGCAAACTGACCAGTGACAGAATTGCTTTGTGAGGTTTACATCTTTATGACATCAAATGCTTCACATGAAAAATGCAGTTCATTGTCAAAAATCAGCTATATTAGGAGAGTGAGAATTGTGTTTTAGCATCAATTACACACTAAATATGCTGTCATTGTGTATGTTTAATGGATGTCTTTCAGTTTTAAAGATAGACAGACCGATAGATAGATAGATAGAAAGATAGAAAGATAGATAGATAGAAAGATAGATAGATAGATAGATAGATAGATAGATAGACAGACAGACAGACTGATTTCAACTGGAAGCAGTGCTTACATATTGCTTTATTTTTGGTGGTTATTAAATAGTATGGGTAGGCAAGAAAAGTGCATATATCTTTTATTAGCATAAACTTACCCAAATGCGCTCTTGCATATTTAAGGCATTCAAAGTAATAATATTTCACAGCATTAATACAGTTATGTACTAGACTGGACAATGGTAAGCAGAGCCAGTACTTATATCAACAATGGCCTTATCTGTGTGAAGTTTGTATGTTCTCCCTGTGTTTGCGTGGGTTTCCTCCCACACTCCAAAAAACATACTGTTAGGTTAATTGGCTGCTATCAAAATTGACCCTAGTCTCTCCCTCTCTGTCTGTGTGTGAGTGTGTGTCTATATTAGGGAATTTAGACTGTAAGCTCCAATAGGGTAGGGACTGATGTGAATGGGTTCTCTGTACAGCGCTGCGCTATTAGTGACACTATATAAATAAATGATAATGAGGATGATGATGATATGTGTTTACTATGCCTATACACATAGCCAGCTTTCACACTTGATTGGCAGATTAATGCATCATTATTGCTAAGTTTGATAACAGTTGTCTAATACAGTGACACTGGTAGAGAAAACCACTATAGACATTCACATAAGCAGCTCTCATCATCATCATTTATGGCATAAGACTTCTTTAATTATACTAAGTTTTTGAGCAGGTCTGCATTATACTTAATTATATAAGGGAGATGTACTTTTAGTAAAAAGTAGCTCTCCAATTTCAAAAGTACATCAACGTAGTATTAATACTTAGATTTAAAGATTTTCTGGGATAAATGAAATACATTCCCAGCAGCCATCTCCCTTTGCCTCTATCTTATTGCATATTTTGTCCTAATGTGCTTTCATATTTACATGTCACCATGTTTCCATTGGCTAGTACCTTAAAGTCAGATGTCTGTCAAGCAAACTGACCAGTGACAGAATTGCTTTGTGAGGTTTACATCTTTATGACATCAAATGCTTCACATGAAAAATGCAGTTCATTGTCAAAAATCAGCTATATTAGGAGAGTGAGAATTGTGTTTTAGCATCAATTACACACTAAATATGCTGTCATTGTGTATGTTTAATGGATGTCTTTCAGTTTTAAAGATAGACAGACCGATAGATAGATAGATAGAAAGATAGAAAGATAGATAGATAGAAAGATAGATAGATAGATAGATAGATAGATAGACAGACAGACAGACTGATTTCAACTGGAAGCAGTGCTTACATATTGCTTAATTTTTGGTGGTTATTAAATAGTATGGGTAGGCAAGAAAAGTGCATATATCTTTTATTAGCATAAACTTACCCAAATGCGCTCTTGCATATTTAAGGCATTCAAAGTAATAATATTTCACAGCATTAATACAGTTATGTACTAGACTGGACAATGGTAAGCAGAGCCAGTACTTATATCAACAATGGCCTTATCTGTGTGAAGTTTGTATGTTCTCCCTGTGTTTGCGTGGGTTTCCTCCGGGTGCTGTGGTTTCCTCCCACACTCCAAAAAACATACTGTTAGGTTAATTGGCTGCTATCAAAATTGACCCTAGTCTCTCCCTCTCTGTCTGTGTGTGAGTGTGTGTCTATATTAGGGAATTTAGACTGTAAGCTCCAATAGGGTAGGGACTGATGTGAATGGGTTCTCTGTACAGCGCTGCGCTATTAGTGACACTATATAAATAAATGATAATGAGGATGATGATGATATGTGTTTACTATGCCTATACACATAGCCAGCTTTCACACTTGATTGGCAGATTAATGCATCATTATTGCTAAGTTTGATAACAGTTGTCTAATACAGTGACACTGGTAGAGAAAACCACTATAGACATTCACATAAGCAGCTCTCATCATCATCATTTATGGCATAAGACTTCTTTAATTATACTAAGTTTTTGAGCAGGTCTGCATTATACTTAATTATATAAGGGAGATGTACTTTTAGTAAAAAGTAGCTCTCCAATTTCAAAAGTACATCAACGTAGTATTAATACTTAGATTTAAAGATTTTCTGGGATAAATGAAATACATTCCCAGCAGCCATCTCCCTTTGCCTCTATCTTATTGCATATTTTGTCCTAATGTGCTTTCATATTTACATGTCACCATGTTTCCATTGGCTAGTACCTTAAAGTCAGATGTCTGTCAAGCAAACTGACCAGTGACAGAATTGCTTTGTGAGGTTTACATCTTTATGACATCAAATGCTTCACATGAAAAATGCAGTTCATTGTCAAAAATCAGCTATATTAGGAGAGTGAGAATTGTGTTTTAGCATCAATTACACACTAAATATGCTGTCATTGTGTATGTTTAATGGATGTCTTTCAGTTTTAAAGATAGACAGACCGATAGATAGATAGATAGAAAGATAGAAAGATAGATAGATAGAAAGATAGATAGATAGATAGACAGACAGACAGACTGATTTCAACTGGAAGCAGTGCTTACATATTGCTTAATTTTTGGTGGTTATTAAATAGTATGGGTAGGCAAGAAAAGTGCATATATCTTTTATTAGCATAAACTTACCCAAATGCGCTCTTGCATATTTAAGGCATTCAAAGTAATAATATTTCACAGCATTAATACAGTTATGTACTAGACTGGACAATGGTAAGCAGAGCCAGTACTTATATCAACAATGGCCTTATCTGTGTGAAGTTTGTATGTTCTCCCTGTGTTTGCGTGGGTTTCCTCCCACACTCCAAAAAACATACTGTTAGGTTAATTGGCTGCTATCAAAATTGACCCTAGTCTCTCCCTCTCTGTCTGTGTGTGAGTGTGTGTCTATATTAGGGAATTTAGACTGTAAGCTCCAATAGGGTAGGGACTGATGTGAATGGGTTCTCTGTACAGCGCTGCGCTATTAGTGACACTATATAAATAAATGATAATGAGGATGATGATGATATGTGTTTACTATGCCTATACACATAGCCAGCTTTCACACTTGATTGGCAGATTAATGCATCATTATTGCTAAGTTTGATAACAGTTGTCTAATACAGTGACACTGGTAGAGAAAACCACTATAGACATTCACATAAGCAGCTCTCATCATCATCATTTATGGCATAAGACTTCTTTAATTATACTAAGTTTTTGAGCAGGTCTGCATTATACTTAATTATATAAGGGAGATGTACTTTTAGTAAAAAGTAGCTCTCCAATTTCAAAAGTACATCAACGTAGTATTAATACTTAGATTTAAAGATTTTCTGGGATAAATGAAATACATTCCCAGCAGCCATCTCCCTTTGCCTCTATCTTATTGCATATTTTGTCCTAATGTGCTTTCATATTTACATGTCACCATGTTTCCATTGGCTAGTACCTTAAAGTCAGATGTCTGTCAAGCAAACTGACCAGTGACAGAATTGCTTTGTGAGGTTTACATCTTTATGACATCAAATGCTTCACATGAAAAATGCAGTTCATTGTCAAAAATCAGCTATATTAGGAGAGTGAGAATTGTGTTTTAGCATCAATTACACACTAAATATGCTGTCATTGTGTATGTTTAATGGATGTCTTTCAGTTTTAAAGATAGACAGACCGATAGATAGATAGATAGAAAGATAGAAAGATAGATAGATAGATAGATAGACAGACAGACAGACTGATTTCAACTGGAAGCAGTGCTTACATATTGCTTAATTTTTGGTGGTTATTAAATAGTATGGGTAGGCAAGAAAAGTGCATATATCTTTTATTAGCATAAACTTACCCGAATGCGCTCTTGCATATTTAAGGCATTCAAAGTAATAATATTTCACAGCATTAATACAGTTATGTACTAGACTGGACAATGGTAAGCAGAGCCAGTACTTATATCAACAATGGCCTTATCTGTGTGAAGTTTGTATGTTCTCCCTGTGTTTGCGTGGGTTTCCTCCCACACTCCAAAAAACATACTGTTAGGTTAATTGGCTGCTATCAAAATTGACCCTAGTCTCTCCCTCTCTGTCTGTGTGTGAGTGTGTGTCTATATTAGGGAATTTAGACTGTAAGCTCCAATAGGGTAGGGACTGATGTGAATGGGTTCTCTGTACAGCGCTGCGCTATTAGTGACACTATATAAATAAATGATAATGAGGATGATGATGATATGTGTTTACTATGCCTATACACATAGCCAGCTTTCACACTTGATTGGCAGATTAATGCATCATTATTGCTAAGTTTGATAACAGTTGTCTAATACAGTGACACTGGTAGAGAAAACCACTATAGACATTCACATAAGCAGCTCTCATCATCATCATTTATGGCATAAGACTTCTTTAATTATACTAAGTTTTTGAGCAGGTCTGCATTATACTTAATTATATAAGGGAGATGTACTTTTAGTAAAAAGTAGCTCTCCAATTTCAAAAGTACATCAACGTAGTATTAATACTTAGATTTAAAGATTTTCTGGGATAAATGAAATACATTCCCAGCAGCCATCTCCCTTTGCCTCTATCTTATTGCATATTTTGTCCTAATGTGCTTTCATATTTACATGTCACCATGTTTCCATTGGCTAGTACCTAAAAGTCAGATGTCTGTCAAGCAAACTGACCAGTGACAGAATTGCTTTGTGAGGTTTACATCTTTATGACATCAAATGCTTCACATGAAAAATGCAGTTCATTGTCAAAAATCAGCTATATTAGGAGAGTGAGAATTGTGTTTTAGCATCAATTACACACTAAATATGCTGTCATTGTGTATGTTTAATGGATGTCTTTCAGTTTTAAAGATAGACAGACCGATAGATAGATAGATAGAAAGATAGAAAGATAGATAGATAGAAAGATAGATAGATAGATAGATAGACAGACAGACAGACTGATTTCAACTGGAAGCAGTGCTTACATATTGCTTAATTTTTGGTGGTTATTAAATAGTATGGGTAGGCAAGAAAAGTGCATATATCTTTTATTAGCATAAACTTACCCAAATGCGCTCTTGCATATTTAAGGCATTCAAAGTAATAATATTTCACAGCATTAATACAGTTATGTACTAGACTGGACAATGGTAAGCAGAGCCAGTACTTATATCAACAATGGCCTTATCTGTGTGAAGTTTGTATGTTCTCCCTGTGTTTGCGTGGGTTTCCTCCCACACTCCAAAAAACATACTGTTAGGTTAATTGGCTGCTATCAAAATTGACCCTAGTCTCTCCCTCTCTGTCTGTGTGTGAGTGTGTGTCTATATTAGGGAATTTAGACTGTAAGCTCCAATAGGGTAGGGACTGATGTGAATGGGTTCTCTGTACAGCGCTGCGCTATTAGTGACACTATATAAATAAATGATAATGAGGATGATGATGATATGTGTTTACTATGCCTATACACATAGCCAGCTTTCACACTTGATTGGCAGATTAATGCATCATTATTGCTAAGTTTGATAACAGTTGTCTAATACAGTGACACTGGTAGAGAAAACCACTATAGACATTCACATAAGCAGCTCTCATCATCATCATTTATGGCATAAGACTTCTTTAATTATACTAAGTTTTTGAGCAGGTCTGCATTATACTTAATTATATAAGGGAGATGTACTTTTAGTAAAAAGTAGCTCTCCAATTTCAAAAGTACATCAACGTAGTATTAATACTTAGATTTAAAGATTTTCTGGGATAAATGAAATACATTCCCAGCAGCCATCTCCCTTTGCCTCTATCTTATTGCATATTTTGTCCTAATGTGCTTTCATATTTACATGTCACCATGTTTCCATTGGCTAGTACCTTAAAGTCAGATGTCTGTCAAGCAAACTGACCAGTGACAGAATTGCTTTGTGAGGTTTACATCTTTATGACATCAAATGCTTCACATGAAAAATGCAGTTCATTGTCAAAAATCAGCTATATTAGGAGAGTGAGAATTGTGTTTTAGCATCAATTACACACTAAATATGCTGTCATTGTGTATGTTTAATGGATGTCTTTCAGTTTTAAAGATAGACAGACCGATAGATAGATAGATAGAAAGATAGAAAGATAGATAGATAGAAAGATAGATAGATAGATAGATAGATAGACAGACAGACAGACTGATTTCAACTGGAAGCAGTGCTTACATATTGCTTAATTTTTGGTGGTTATTAAATAGTATGGGTAGGCAAGAAAAGTGCATATATCTTTTATTAGCATAAACTTACCCAAATGCGCTCTTGCATATTTAAGGCATTCAAAGTAATAATATTTCACAGCATTAATACAGTTATGTACTAGACTGGACAATGGTAAGCAGAGCCAGTACTTATATCAACAATGGCCTTATCTGTGTGAAGTTTGTATGTTCTCCCTGTGTTTGCGTGGGTTTCCTCCCACACTCCAAAAAACATACTGTTAGGTTAATTGGCTGCTATCAAAATTGACCCTAGTCTCTCCCTCTCTGTCTGTGTGTGAGTGTGTGTCTATATTAGGGAATTTAGACTGTAAGCTCCAATAGGGTAGGGACTGATGTGAATGGGTTCTCTGTACAGCGCTGCGCTATTAGTGACACTATATAAATAAATGATAATGAGGATGATGATGATATGTGTTTACTATGCCTATACACATAGCCAGCTTTCACACTTGATTGGCAGATTAATGCATCATTATTGCTAAGTTTGATAACAGTTGTCTAATACAGTGACACTGGTAGAGAAAACCACTATAGACATTCACATAAGCAGCTCTCATCATCATCATTTATGGCATAAGACTTCTTTAATTATACTAAGTTTTTGAGCAGGTCTGCATTATACTTAATTATATAAGGGAGATGTACTTTTAGTAAAAAGTAGCTCTCCAATTTCAAAAGTACATCAACGTAGTATTAATACTTAGATTTAAAGATTTTCTGGGATAAATGAAATACATTCCCAGCAGCCATCTCCCTTTGCCTCTATCTTATTGCATATTTTGTCCTAATGTGCTTTCATATTTACATGTCACCATGTTTCCATTGGCTAGTACCTTAAAGTCAGATGTCTGTCAAGCAAACTGACCAGTGACAGAATTGCTTTGTGAGGTTTACATCTTTATGACATCAAATGCTTCACATGAAAAATGCAGTTCATTGTCAAAAATCAGCTATATTAGGAGAGTGAGAATTGTGTTTTAGCATCAATTACACACTAAATATGCTGTCATTGTGTATGTTTAATGGATGTCTTTCAGTTTTAAAGATAGACAGACCGATAGATAGATAGATAGAAAGATAGAAAGATAGATAGATAGAAAGATAGATAGATAGATAGATAGATAGATAGACAGACAGACAGACTGATTTCAACTGGAAGCAGTGCTTACATATTGCTTAATTTTTGGTGGTTATTAAATAGTATGGGTAGGCAAGAAAAGTGCATATATCTTTTATTAGCATAAACTTACCCAAATGCGCTCTTGCATATTTAAGGCATTCAAAGTAATAATATTTCACAGCATTAATACAGTTATGTACTAGACTGGACAATGGTAAGCAGAGCCAGTACTTATATCAACAATGGCCTTATCTGTGTGAAGTTTGTATGTTCTCCCTGTGTTTGCGTGGGTTTCCTCCCACACTCCAAAAAACATACTGTTAGGTTAATTGGCTGCTATCAAAATTGACCCTAGTCTCTCCCTCTCTGTCTGTGTGTGAGTGTGTGTCTATATTAGGGAATTTAGACTGTAAGCTCCAATAGGGTAGGGACTGATGTGAATGGGTTCTCTGTACAGCGCTGCGCTATTAGTGACACTATATAAATAAATGATAATGAGGATGATGATGATATGTGTTTACTATGCCTATACACATAGCCAGCTTTCACACTTGATTGGCAGATTAATGCATCATTATTGCTAAGTTTGATAACAGTTGTCTAATACAGTGACACTGGTAGAGAAAACCACTATAGACATTCACATAAGCAGCTCTCATCATCATCATTTATGGCATAAGACTTCTTTAATTATACTAAGTTTTTGAGCAGGTCTGCATTATACTTAATTATATAAGGGAGATGTACTTTTAGTAAAAAGTAGCTCTCCAATTTCAAAAGTACATCAACGTAGTATTAATACTTAGATTTAAAGATTTTCTGGGATAAATGAAATACATTCCCAGCAGCCATCTCCCTTTGCCTCTATCTTATTGCATATTTTGTCCTAATGTGCTTTCATATTTACATGTCACCATGTTTCCATTGGCTAGTACCTTAAAGTCAGATGTCTGTCAAGCAAACTGACCAGTGACAGAATTGCTTTGTGAGGTTTACATCTTTATGACATCAAATGCTTCACATGAAAAATGCAGTTCATTGTCAAAAATCAGCTATATTAGGAGAGTGAGAATTGTGTTTTAGCATCAATTACACACTAAATATGCTGTCATTGTGTATGTTTAATGGATGTCTTTCAGTTTTAAAGATAGACAGACCGATAGATAGATAGATAGAAAGATAGAAAGATAGATAGATAGAAAGATAGATAGATAGATAGATAGATAGACAGACAGACAGACTGATTTCAACTGGAAGCAGTGCTTACATATTGCTTAATTTTTGGTGGTTATTAAATAGTATGGGTAGGCAAGAAAAGTGCATATATCTTTTATTAGCATAAACTTACCCAAATGCGCTCTTGCATATTTAAGGCATTCAAAGTAATAATATTTCACAGCATTAATACAGTTATGTACTAGACTGGACAATGGTAAGCAGAGCCAGTACTTATATCAACAATGGCCTTATCTGTGTGAAGTTTGTATGTTCTCCCTGTGTTTGCGTGGGTTTCCTCCCACACTCCAAAAAACATACTGTTAGGTTAATTGGCTGCTATCAAAATTGACCCTAGTCTCTCCCTCTCTGTCTGTGTGTGAGTGTGTGTCTATATTAGGGAATTTAGACTGTAAGCTCCAATAGGGTAGGGACTGATGTGAATGGGTTCTCTGTACAGCGCTGCGCTATTAGTGACACTATATAAATAAATGATAATGAGGATGATGATGATATGTGTTTACTATGCCTATACACATAGCCAGCTTTCACACTTGATTGGCAGATTAATGCATCATTATTGCTAAGTTTGATAACAGTTGTCTAATACAGTGACACTGGTAGAGAAAACCACTATAGACATTCACATAAGCAGCTCTCATCATCATCATTTATGGCATAAGACTTCTTTAATTATACTAAGTTTTTGAGCAGGTCTGCATTATACTTAATTATATAAGGGAGATGTACTTTTAGTAAAAAGTAGCTCTCCAATTTCAAAAGTACATCAACGTAGTATTAATACTTAGATTTAAAGATTTTCTGGGATAAATGAAATACATTCCCAGCAGCCATCTCCCTTTGCCTCTATCTTATTGCATATTTTGTCCTAATGTGCTTTCATATTTACATGTCACCATGTTTCCATTGGCTAGTACCTTAAAGTCAGATGTCTGTCAAGCAAACTGACCAGTGACAGAATTGCTTTGTGAGGTTTACATCTTTATGACATCAAATGCTTCACATGAAAAATGCAGTTCATTGTCAAAAATCAGCTATATTAGGAGAGTGAGAATTGTGTTTTAGCATCAATTACACACTAAATATGCTGTCATTGTGTATGTTTAATGGATGTCTTTCAGTTTTAAAGATAGACAGACCGATAGATAGATAGATAGAAAGATAGAAAGATAGATAGATAGATAGATAGATAGATAGACAGACAGACAGACTGATTTCAACTGGAAGCAGTGCTTACATATTGCTTAATTTTTGGTGGTTATTAAATAGTATGGGTAGGCAAGAAAAGTGCATATATCTTTTATTAGCATAAACTTACCCGAATGCGCTCTTGCATATTTAAGGCATTCAAAGTAATAATATTTCACAGCATTAATACAGTTATGTACTAGACTGGACAATGGTAAGCAGAGCCAGTACTTATATCAACAATGGCCTTATCTGTGTGAAGTTTGTATGTTCTCCCTGTGTTTGCGTGGGTTTCCTCCGGGTGCTGTGGTTTCCTCCCACACTCCAAAAAACATACTGTTAGGTTAATTGGCTGCTATCAAAATTGACCCTAGTCTCTCCCTCTCTGTCTGTGTGTGAGTGTGTGTCTATATTAGGGAATTTAGACTGTAAGCTCCAATAGGGTAGGGACTGATGTGAATGGGTTCTCTGTACAGCGCTGCGCTATTAGTGACACTATATAAATAAATGATAATGAGGATGATGATGATATGTGTTTACTATGCCTATACACATAGCCAGCTTTCACACTTGATTGGCAGATTAATGCATCATTATTGCTAAGTTTGATAACAGTTGTCTAATACAGTGACACTGGTAGAGAAAACCACTATAGACATTCACATAAGCAGCTCTCATCATCATCATTTATGGCATAAGACTTCTTTAATTATACTAAGTTTTTGAGCAGGTCTGCATTATACTTAATTATATAAGGGAGATGTACTTTTAGTAAAAAGTAGCTCTCCAATTTCAAAAGTACATCAACGTAGTATTAATACTTAGATTTAAAGATTTTCTGGGATAAATGAAATACATTCCCAGCAGCCATCTCCCTTTGCCTCTATCTTATTGCATATTTTGTCCTAATGTGCTTTCATATTTACATGTCACCATGTTTCCATTGGCTAGTACCTTAAAGTCAGATGTCTGTCAAGCAAACTGACCAGTGACAGAATTGCTTTGTGAGGTTTACATCTTTATGACATCAAATGCTTCACATGAAAAATGCAGTTCATTGTCAAAAATCAGCTATATTAGGAGAGTGAGAATTGTGTTTTAGCATCAATTACACACTAAATATGCTGTCATTGTGTATGTTTAATGGATGTCTTTCAGTTTTAAAGATAGACAGACCGATAGATAGATAGATAGAAAGATAGAAAGATAGATAGATAGAAAGATAGATAGATAGATAGATAGATAGACAGACAGACAGACTGATTTCAACTGGAAGCAGTGCTTACATATTGCTTAATTTTTGGTGGTTATTAAATAGTATGGGTAGGCAAGAAAAGTGCATATATCTTTTATTAGCATAAACTTACCCAAATGCGCTCTTGCATATTTAAGGCATTCAAAGTAATAATATTTCACAGCATTAATACAGTTATGTACTAGACTGGACAATGGTAAGCAGAGCCAGTACTTATATCAACAATGGCCTTATCTGTGTGAAGTTTGTATGTTCTCCCTGTGTTTGCGTGGGTTTCCTCCCACACTCCAAAAAACATACTGTTAGGTTAATTGGCTGCTATCAAAATTGACCCTAGTCTCTCCCTCTCTGTCTGTGTGTGAGTGTGTGTCTATATTAGGGAATTTAGACTGTAAGCTCCAATAGGGTAGGGACTGATGTGAATGGGTTCTCTGTACAGCGCTGCGCTATTAGTGACACTATATAAATAAATGATAATGAGGATGATGATGATATGTGTTTACTATGCCTATACACATAGCCAGCTTTCACACTTGATTGGCAGATTAATGCATCATTATTGCTAAGTTTGATAACAGTTGTCTAATACAGTGACACTGGTAGAGAAAACCACTATAGACATTCACATAAGCAGCTCTCATCATCATCATTTATGGCATAAGACTTCTTTAATTATACTAAGTTTTTGAGCAGGTCTGCATTATACTTAATTATATAAGGGAGATGTACTTTTAGTAAAAAGTAGCTCTCCAATTTCAAAAGTACATCAACGTAGTATTAATACTTAGATTTAAAGATTTTCTGGGATAAATGAAATACATTCCCAGCAGCCATCTCCCTTTGCCTCTATCTTATTGCATATTTTGTCCTAATGTGCTTTCATATTTACATGTCACCATGTTTCCATTGGCTAGTACCTTAAAGTCAGATGTCTGTCAAGCAAACTGACCAGTGACAGAATTGCTTTGTGAGGTTTACATCTTTATGACATCAAATGCTTCACATGAAAAATGCAGTTCATTGTCAAAAATCAGCTATATTAGGAGAGTGAGAATTGTGTTTTAGCATCAATTACACACTAAATATGCTGTCATTGTGTATGTTTAATGGATGTCTTTCAGTTTTAAAGATAGACAGACCGATAGATAGATAGATAGAAAGATAGAAAGATAGATAGATAGATAGATAGATAGATAGACAGACAGACAGACTGATTTCAACTGGAAGCAGTGCTTACATATTGCTTAATTTTTGGTGGTTATTAAATAGTATGGGTAGGCAAGAAAAGTGCATATATCTTTTATTAGCATAAACTTACCCGAATGCGCTCTTGCATATTTAAGGCATTCAAAGTAATAATATTTCACAGCATTAATACAGTTATGTACTAGACTGGACAATGGTAAGCAGAGCCAGTACTTATATCAACAATGGCCTTATCTGTGTGAAGTTTGTATGTTCTCCCTGTGTTTGCGTGGGTTTCCTCCGGGTGCTGTGGTTTCCTCCCACACTCCAAAAAACATACTGTTAGGTTAATTGGCTGCTATCAAAATTGACCCTAGTCTCTCCCTCTCTGTCTGTGTGTGAGTGTGTGTCTATATTAGGGAATTTAGACTGTAAGCTCCAATAGGGTAGGGACTGATGTGAATGGGTTCTCTGTACAGCGCTGCGCTATTAGTGACACTATATAAATAAATGATAATGAGGATGATGATGATATGTGTTTACTATGCCTATACACATAGCCAGCTTTCACACTTGATTGGCAGATTAATGCATCATTATTGCTAAGTTTGATAACAGTTGTCTAATACAGTGACACTGGTAGAGAAAACCACTATAGACATTCACATAAGCAGCTCTCATCATCATCATTTATGGCATAAGACTTCTTTAATTATACTAAGTTTTTGAGCAGGTCTGCATTATACTTAATTATATAAGGGAGATGTACTTTTAGTAAAAAGTAGCTCTCCAATTTCAAAAGTACATCAACGTAGTATTAATACTTAGATTTAAAGATTTTCTGGGATAAATGAAATACATTCCCAGCAGCCATCTCCCTTTGCCTCTATCTTATTGCATATTTTGTCCTAATGTGCTTTCATATTTACATGTCACCATGTTTCCATTGGCTAGTACCTTAAAGTCAGATGTCTGTCAAGCAAACTGACCAGTGACAGAATTGCTTTGTGAGGTTTACATCTTTATGACATCAAATGCTTCACATGAAAAATGCAGTTCATTGTCAAAAATCAGCTATATTAGGAGAGTGAGAATTGTGTTTTAGCATCAATTACACACTAAATATGCTGTCATTGTGTATGTTTAATGGATGTCTTTCAGTTTTAAAGATAGACAGACCGATAGATAGATAGATAGAAAGATAGAAAGATAGATAGATAGAAAGATAGATAGATAGATAGATAGATAGACAGACAGACAGACTGATTTCAACTGGAAGCAGTGCTTACATATTGCTTAATTTTTGGTGGTTATTAAATAGTATGGGTAGGCAAGAAAAGTGCATATATCTTTTATTAGCATAAACTTACCCAAATGCGCTCTTGCATATTTAAGGCATTCAAAGTAATAATATTTCACAGCATTAATACAGTTATGTACTAGACTGGACAATGGTAAGCAGAGCCAGTACTTATATCAACAATGGCCTTATCTGTGTGAAGTTTGTATGTTCTCCCTGTGTTTGCGTGGGTTTCCTCCCACACTCCAAAAAACATACTGTTAGGTTAATTGGCTGCTATCAAAATTGACCCTAGTCTCTCCCTCTCTGTCTGTGTGTGAGTGTGTGTCTATATTAGGGAATTTAGACTGTAAGCTCCAATAGGGTAGGGACTGATGTGAATGGGTTCTCTGTACAGCGCTGCGCTATTAGTGACACTATATAAATAAATGATAATGAGGATGATGATGATATGTGTTTACTATGCCTATACACATAGCCAGCTTTCACACTTGATTGGCAGATTAATGCATCATTATTGCTAAGTTTGATAACAGTTGTCTAATACAGTGACACTGGTAGAGAAAACCACTATAGACATTCACATAAGCAGCTCTCATCATCATCATTTATGGCATAAGACTTCTTTAATTATACTAAGTTTTTGAGCAGGTCTGCATTATACTTAATTATATAAGGGAGATGTACTTTTAGTAAAAAGTAGCTCTCCAATTTCAAAAGTACATCAACGTAGTATTAATACTTAGATTTAAAGATTTTCTGGGATAAATGAAATACATTCCCAGCAGCCATCTCCCTTTGCCTCTATCTTATTGCATATTTTGTCCTAATGTGCTTTCATATTTACATGTCACCATGTTTCCATTGGCTAGTACCTTAAAGTCAGATGTCTGTCAAGCAAACTGACCAGTGACAGAATTGCTTTGTGAGGTTTACATCTTTATGACATCAAATGCTTCACATGAAAAATGCAGTTCATTGTCAAAAATCAGCTATATTAGGAGAGTGAGAATTGTGTTTTAGCATCAATTACACACTAAATATGCTGTCATTGTGTATGTTTAATGGATGTCTTTCAGTTTTAAAGATAGACAGACCGATAGATAGATAGATAGAAAGATAGAAAGATAGATAGATAGAAAGATAGATAGATAGATAGATAGACAGACAGACAGACTGATTTCAACTGGAAGCAGTGCTTACATATTGCTTAATTTTTGGTGGTTATTAAATAGTATGGGTAGGCAAGAAAAGTGCATATATCTTTTATTAGCATAAACTTACCCAAATGCGCTCTTGCATATTTAAGGCATTCAAAGTAATAATATTTCACAGCATTAATACAGTTATGTACTAGACTGGACAATGGTAAGCAGAGCCAGTACTTATATCAACAATGGCCTTATCTGTGTGAAGTTTGTATGTTCTCCCTGTGTTTGCGTGGGTTTCCTCCGGGTGCTGTGGTTTCCTCCCACACTCCAAAAAACATACTGTTAGGTTAATTGGCTGCTATCAAAATTGACCCTAGTCTCTCCCTCTCTGTCTGTGTGTGAGTGTGTGTCTATATTAGGGAATTTAGACTGTAAGCTCCAATAGGGTAGGGACTGATGTGAATGGGTTCTCTGTACAGCGCTGCGCTATTAGTGACACTATATAAATAAATGATAATGAGGATGATGATGATATGTGTTTACTATGCCTATACACATAGCCAGCTTTCACACTTGATTGGCAGATTAATGCATCATTATTGCTAAGTTTGATAACAGTTGTCTAATACAGTGACACTGGTAGAGAAAACCACTATAGACATTCACATAAGCAGCTCTCATCATCATCATTTATGGCATAAGACTTCTTTAATTATACTAAGTTTTTGAGCAGGTCTGCATTATACTTAATTATATAAGGGAGATGTACTTTTAGTAAAAAGTAGCTCTCCAATTTCAAAAGTACATCAACGTAGTATTAATACTTAGATTTAAAGATTTTCTGGGATAAATGAAATACATTCCCAGCAGCCATCTCCCTTTGCCTCTATCTTATTGCATATTTTGTCCTAATGTGCTTTCATATTTACATGTCACCATGTTTCCATTGGCTAGTACCTTAAAGTCAGATGTCTGTCAAGCAAACTGACCAGTGACAGAATTGCTTTGTGAGGTTTACATCTTTATGACATCAAATGCTTCACATGAAAAATGCAGTTCATTGTCAAAAATCAGCTATATTAGGAGAGTGAGAATTGTGTTTTAGCATCAATTACACACTAAATATGCTGTCATTGTGTATGTTTAATGGATGTCTTTCAGTTTTAAAGATAGACAGACCGATAGATAGATAGATAGAAAGATAGAAAGATAGATAGATAGATAGATAGATAGATAGATAGATAGATAGATAGATAGATAGATAGATAGACAGACAGACAGACTGATTTCAACTGGAAGCAGTGCTTACATATTGCTTAATTTTTGGTGGTTATTAAATAGTATGGGTAGGCAAGAAAAGTGCATATATCTTTTATTAGCATAAACTTACCCGAATGCGCTCTTGCATATTTAAGGCATTCAAAGTAATAATATTTCACAGCATTAATACAGTTATGTACTAGACTGGACAATGGTAAGCAGAGCCAGTACTTATATCAACAATGGCCTTATCTGTGTGAAGTTTGTATGTTCTCCCTGTGTTTGCGTGGGTTTCCTCCGGGTGCTGTGGTTTCCTCCCACACTCCAAAAAACATACTGTTAGGTTAATTGGCTGCTATCAAAATTGACCCTAGTCTCTCCCTCTCTGTCTGTGTGTGAGTGTGTGTCTATATTAGGGAATTTAGACTGTAAGCTCCAATAGGGTAGGGACTGATGTGAATGGGTTCTCTGTACAGCGCTGCGCTATTAGTGACACTATATAAATAAATGATAATGAGGATGATGATGATATGTGTTTACTATGCCTATACACATAGCCAGCTTTCACACTTGATTGGCAGATTAATGCATCATTATTGCTAAGTTTGATAACAGTTGTCTAATACAGTGACACTGGTAGAGAAAACCACTATAGACATTCACATAAGCAGCTCTCATCATCATCATTTATGGCATAAGACTTCTTTAATTATACTAAGTTTTTGAGCAGGTCTGCATTATACTTAATTATATAAGGGAGATGTACTTTTAGTAAAAAGTAGCTCTCCAATTTCAAAAGTACATCAACGTAGTATTAATACTTAGATTTAAAGATTTTCTGGGATAAATGAAATACATTCCCAGCAGCCATCTCCCTTTGCCTCTATCTTATTGCATATTTTGTCCTAATGTGCTTTCATATTTACATGTCACCATGTTTCCATTGGCTAGTACCTTAAAGTCAGATGTCTGTCAAGCAAACTGACCAGTGACAGAATTGCTTTGTGAGGTTTACATCTTTATGACATCAAATGCTTCACATGAAAAATGCAGTTCATTGTCAAAAATCAGCTATATTAGGAGAGTGAGAATTGTGTTTTAGCATCAATTACACACTAAATATGCTGTCATTGTGTATGTTTAATGGATGTCTTTCAGTTTTAAAGATAGACAGACCGATAGATAGATAGATAGAAAGATAGAAAGATAGATAGATAGAAAGATAGATAGATAGATAGATAGATAGAGAGACAGACAGACTGATTTCAACTGGAAGCAGTGCTTACATATTGCTTAATTTTTGGTGGTTATTAAATAGTATGGGTAGGCAAGAAAAGTGCATATATCTTTTATTAGCATAAACTTACCCAAATGCGCTCTTGCATATTTAAGGCATTCAAAGTAATAATATTTCACAGCATTAATACAGTTATGTACTAGACTGGACAATGGTAAGCAGAGCCAGTACTTATATCAACAATGGCCTTATCTGTGTGAAGTTTGTATGTTCTCCCTGTGTTTGCGTGGGTTTCCTCCGGGTGCTGTGGTTTCCTCCCACACTCCAAAAAACATACTGTTAGGTTAATTGGCTGCTATCAAAATTGACCCTAGTCTCTCCCTCTCTGTCTGTGTGTGAGTGTGTGTCTATATTAGGGAATTTAGACTGTAAGCTCCAATAGGGTAGGGACTGATGTGAATGGGTTCTCTGTACAGCGCTGCGCTATTAGTGACACTATATAAATAAATGATAATGAGGATGATGATGATATGTGTTTACTATGCCTATACACATAGCCAGCTTTCACACTTGATTGGCAGATTAATGCATCATTATTGCTAAGTTTGATAACAGTTGTCTAATACAGTGACACTGGTAGAGAAAACCACTATAGACATTCACATAAGCAGCTCTCATCATCATCATTTATGGCATAAGACTTCTTTAATTATACTAAGTTTTTGAGCAGGTCTGCATTATACTTAATTATATAAGGGAGATGTACTTTTAGTAAAAAGTAGCTCTCCAATTTCAAAAGTACATCAACGTAGTATTAATACTTAGATTTAAAGATTTTCTGGGATAAATGAAATACATTCCCAGCAGCCATCTCCCTTTGCCTCTATCTTATTGCATATTTTGTCCTAATGTGCTTTCATATTTACATGTCACCATGTTTCCATTGGCTAGTACCTTAAAGTCAGATGTCTGTCAAGCAAACTGACCAGTGACAGAATTGCTTTGTGAGGTTTACATCTTTATGACATCAAATGCTTCACATGAAAAATGCAGTTCATTGTCAAAAATCAGCTATATTAGGAGAGTGAGAATTGTGTTTTAGCATCAATTACACACTAAATATGCTGTCATTGTGTATGTTTAATGGATGTCTTTCAGTTTTAAAGATAGACAGACCGATAGATAGATAGATAGAAAGATAGAAAGATAGATAGATAGATAGATAGATAGATAGATAGATAGATAGATAGATAGACAGACAGACAGACTGATTTCAACTGGAAGCAGTGCTTACATATTGCTTAATTTTTGGTGGTTATTAAATAGTATGGGTAGGCAAGAAAAGTGCATATATCTTTTATTAGCATAAACTTACCCGAATGCGCTCTTGCATATTTAAGGCATTCAAAGTAATAATATTTCACAGCATTAATACAGTTATGTACTAGACTGGACAATGGTAAGCAGAGCCAGTACTTATATCAACAATGGCCTTATCTGTGTGAAGTTTGTATGTTCTCCCTGTGTTTGCGTGGGTTTCCTCCGGGTGCTGTGGTTTCCTCCCACACTCCAAAAAACATACTGTTAGGTTAATTGGCTGCTATCAAAATTGACCCTAGTCTCTCCCTCTCTGTCTGTGTGTGAGTGTGTGTCTATATTAGGGAATTTAGACTGTAAGCTCCAATAGGGTAGGGACTGATGTGAATGGGTTCTCTGTACAGCGCTGCGCTATTAGTGACACTATATAAATAAATGATAATGAGGATGATGATGATATGTGTTTACTATGCCTATACACATAGCCAGCTTTCACACTTGATTGGCAGATTAATGCATCATTATTGCTAAGTTTGATAACAGTTGTCTAATACAGTGACACTGGTAGAGAAACCCACTATAGACATTCACATAAGCAGCTCTCATCATCATCATTTATGGCATAAGACTTCTTTAATTATACTAAGTTTTTGAGCAGGTCTGCATTATACTTAATTATATAAGGGAGATGTACTTTTAGTAAAAAGTAGCTCTCCAATTTCAAAAGTACATCAACGTAGTATTAATACTTAGATTTAAAGATTTTCTGGGATAAATGAAATACATTCCCAGCAGCCATCTCCCTTTGCCTCTATCTTATTGCATATTTTGTCCTAATGTGCTTTCATATTTACATGTCACCATGTTTCCATTGGCTAGTACCTTAAAGTCAGATGTCTGTCAAGCAAACTGACCAGTGACAGAATTGCTTTGTGAGGTTTACATCTTTATGACATCAAATGCTTCACATGAAAAATGCAGTTCATTGTCAAAAATCAGCTATATTAGGAGAGTGAGAATTGTGTTTTAGCATCAATTACACACTAAATATGCTGTCATTGTGTATGTTTAATGGATGTCTTTCAGTTTTAAAGATAGACAGACCGATAGATAGATAGATAGAAAGATAGAAAGATAGATAGATAGATAGATAGATAGATAGATAGATAGATAGACAGACAGACAGACTGATTTCAACTGGAAGCAGTGCTTACATATTGCTTAATTTTTGGTGGTTATTAAATAGTATGGGTAGGCAAGAAAAGTGCATATATCTTTTATTAGCATAAACTTACCCGAATGCGCTCTTGCATATTTAAGGCATTCAAAGTAATAATATTTCACAGCATTAATACAGTTATGTACTAGACTGGACAATGGTAAGCAGAGCCAGTACTTATATCAACAATGGCCTTATCTGTGTGAAGTTTGTATGTTCTCCCTGTGTTTGCGTGGGTTTCCTCCGGGTGCTGTGGTTTCCTCCCACACTCCAAAAAACATACTGTTAGGTTAATTGGCTGCTATCAAAATTGACCCTAGTCTCTCCCTCTCTGTCTGTGTGTGAGTGTGTGTCTATATTAGGGAATTTAGACTGTAAGCTCCAATAGGGTAGGGACTGATGTGAATGGGTTCTCTGTACAGCGCTGCGCTATTAGTGACACTATATAAATAAATGATAATGAGGATGATGATGATATGTGTTTACTATGCCTATACACATAGCCAGCTTTCACACTTGATTGGCAGATTAATGCATCATTATTGCTAAGTTTGATAACAGTTGTCTAATACAGTGACACTGGTAGAGAAAACCACTATAGACATTCACATAAGCAGCTCTCATCATCATCATTTATGGCATAAGACTTCTTTAATTATACTAAGTTTTTGAGCAGGTCTGCATTATACTTAATTATATAAGGTAATTATATAAGGGAGATGTACTTTTAGTAAAAAGTAGCTCTCCAATTTCAAAAGTACATCAACGTAGTATTAATACTTAGATTTAAAGATTTTCTGGGATAAATGAAATACATTCCCAGCAGCCATCTCCCTTTGCCTCTATCTTATTGCATATTTTGTCCTAATGTGCTTTCATATTTACATGTCACCATGTTTCCATTGGCTAGTACCTTAAAGTCAGATGTCTGTCAAGCAAACTGACCAGTGACAGAATTGCTTTGTGAGGTTTACATCTTTATGACATCAAATGCTTCACATGAAAAATGCAGTTCATTGTCAAAAATCAGCTATATTAGGAGAGTGAGAATTGTGTTTTAGCATCAATTACACACTAAATATGCTGTCATTGTGTATGTTTAATGGATGTCTTTCAGTTTTAAAGATAGACAGACCGATAGATAGATAGATAGAAAGATAGAAAGATAGATAGATAGATAGATAGATAGATAGATAGACAGACAGACAGACAGACTGATTTCAACTGGAAGCAGTGCTTACATATTGCTTAATTTTTGGTGGTTATTAAATAGTATGGGTAGGCAAGAAAAGTGCATATATCTTTTATTAGCATAAACTTACCCAAATGCGCTCTTGCATATTTAAGGCATTCAAAGTAATAATATTTCACAGCATTAATACAGTTATGTACTAGACTGGACAATGGTAAGCAGAGCCAGTACTTATATCAACAATGGCCTTATCTGTGTGAAGTTTGTATGTTCTCCCTGTGTTTGCGTGGGTTTCCTCCCACACTCCAAAAAACATACTGTTAGGTTAATTGGCTGCTATCAAAATTGACCCTAGTCTCTCCCTCTCTGTCTGTGTGTGAGTGTGTGTCTATATTAGGGAATTTAGACTGTAAGCTCCAATAGGGTAGGGACTGATGTGAATGGGTTCTCTGTACAGCGCTGCGCTATTAGTGACACTATATAAATAAATGATAATGAGGATGATGATGATATGTGTTTACTATGCCTATACACATAGAAAGCTTTCACACTTGATTGGCAGATTAATGCATCATTATTGCTAAGTTTGATAACAGTTGTCTAATACAGTGACACTGGTAGAGAAAACCACTATAGACATTCACATAAGCAGCTCTCATCATCATCATTTATGGCATAAGACTTCTTTAATTATACTAAGTTTTTGAGCAGGTCTGCATTATACTTAATTATATAAGGGAGATGTACTTTTAGTAAAAAGTAGCTCTCCAATTTCAAAAGTACATCAACGTAGTATTAATACTTAGATTTAAAGATTTTCTGGGATAAATGAAATACATTCCCAGCAGCCATCTCCCTTTGCCTCTATCTTATTGCATATTTTGTCCTAATGTGCTTTCATATTTACATGTCACCATGTTTCCATTGGCTAGTACCTTAAAGTCAGATGTCTGTGAAGCAAACTGACCAGTGACAGAATTGCTTTGTGAGGTTTACATCTTTATGACATCAAATGCTTCACATGAAAAATGCAGTTCATTGTCAAAAATCAGCTATATTAGGAGAGTGAGAATTGTGTTTTAGCATCAATTACACACTAAATATGCTGTCATTGTGTATGTTTAATGGATGTCTTTCAGTTTTAAAGATAGACAGACCGATAGATAGATAGATAGAAAGATAGAAAGATAGATAGATAGATAGATAGATAGATAGATAGACAGACAGACAGACAGACTGATTTCAACTGGAAGCAGTGCTTACATATTGCTTAATTTTTGGTGGTTATTAAATAGTATGGGTAGGCAAGAAAAGTGCATATATCTTTTATTAGCATAAACTTACCCAAATGCGCTCTTGCATATTTAAGGCATTCAAAGTAATAATATTTCACAGCATTAATACAGTTATGTACTAGACTGGACAATGGTAAGCAGAGCCAGTACTTATATCAACAATGGCCTTATCTGTGTGAAGTTTGTATGTTCTCCCTGTGTTTGCGTGGGTTTCCTCCCACACTCCAAAAAACATACTGTTAGGTTAATTGGCTGCTATCAAAATTGACCCTAGTCTCTCCCTCTCTGTCTGTGTGTGAGTGTGTGTCTATATTAGGGAATTTAGACTGTAAGCTCCAATAGGGTAGGGACTGATGTGAATGGGTTCTCTGTACAGCGCTGCGCTATTAGTGACACTATATAAATAAATGATAATGAGGATGATGATGATATGTGTTTACTATGCCTATACACATAGAAAGCTTTCACACTTGATTGGCAGATTAATGCATCATTATTGCTAAGTTTGATAACAGTTGTCTAATACAGTGACACTGGTAGAGAAAACCACTATAGACATTCACATAAGCAGCTCTCATCATCATCATTTATGGCATAAGACTTCTTTAATTATACTAAGTTTTTGAGCAGGTCTGCATTATACTTAATTATATAAGGGAGATGTACTTTTAGTAAAAAGTAGCTCTCCAATTTCAAAAGTACATCAACGTAGTATTAATACTTAGATTTAAAGATTTTCTGGGATAAATGAAATACATTCCCAGCAGCCATCTCCCTTTGCCTCTATCTTATTGCATATTTTGTCCTAATGTGCTTTCATATTTACATGTCACCATGTTTCCATTGGCTAGTACCTTAAAGTCAGATGTCTGTGAAGCAAACTGACCAGTGACAGAATTGCTTTGTGAGGTTTACATCTTTATGACATCAAATGCTTCACATGAAAAATGCAGTTCATTGTCAAAAATCAGCTATATTAGGAGAGTGAGAATTGTGTTTTAGCATCAATTACACACTAAATATGCTGTCATTGTGTATGTTTAATGGATGTCTTTCAGTTTTAAAGATAGACAGACCGATAGATAGATAGATAGAAAGATAGATAGATAGATAGAAAGATAGATAGATAGATAGATAGATAGACAGACAGACAGACTGATTTCAACTGGAAGCAGTGCTTACATATTGCTTAATTTTTGGTGGTTATTAAATAGTATGGGTAGGCAAGAAAAGTGCATATATCTTTTATTAGCATAAACTTACCCAAATGCGCTCTTGCATATTTAAGGCATTCAAAGTAATAATATTTCACAGCATTAATACAGTTATGTACTAGACTGGACAATGGTAAGCAGAGCCAGTACTTATATCAACAATGGCCTTATCTGTGTGAAGTTTGTATGTTCTCCCTGTGTTTGCGTGGGTTTCCTCCCACACTCCAAAAAACATACTGTTAGGTTAATTGGCTGCTATCAAAATTGACCCTAGTCTCTCCCTCTCTGTCTGTGTGTGAGTGTGTGTCTATATTAGGGAATTTAGACTGTAAGCTCCAATAGGGTAGGGACTGATGTGAATGGGTTCTCTGTACAGCGCTGCGCTATTAGTGACACTATATAAATAAATGATAATGAGGATGATGATGATATGTGTTTACTATGCCTATACACATAGCCAGCTTTCACACTTGATTGGCAGATTAATGCATCATTATTGCTAAGTTTGATAACAGTTGTCTAATACAGTGACACTGGTAGAGAAAACCACTATAGACATTCACATAAGCAGCTCTCATCATCATCATTTATGGCATAAGACTTCTTTAATTATACTAAGTTTTTGAGCAGGTCTGCATTATACTTAATTATATAACGGAGATGTACTTTTAGTAAAAAGTAGCTCTCCAATTTCAAAAGTACATCAACGTAGTATTAATACTTAGATTTAAAGATTTTCTGGGATAAATGAAATACATTCCCAGCAGCCATCTCCCTTTGCCTCTATCTTATTGCATATTTTGTCCTAATGTGCTTTCATATTTACATGTCACCATGTTTGCATTGGCTAGTACCTTAAAGTCAGATGTCTGTCAAGCAAACTGACCAGTGACAGAATTGCTTTGTGAGGTTTACATCTTTATGACATCAAATGCTTCACATGAAAAATGCAGTTCATTGTCAAAAATCAGCTATATTAGGAGAGTGAGAATTGTGTTTTAGCATCAATTACACACTAAATATGCTGTCATTGTGTATGTTTAATGGATGTCTTTCAGTTTTAAAGATAGACAGACCGATAGATAGATAGATAGAAAGATAGATAGATAGATAGAAAGATAGATAGATAGATAGATAGATAGATAGACAGACAGACAGACTGATTTCAACTGGAAGCAGTGCTTACATATTGCTTAATTTTTGGTGGTTATTAAATAGTATGGGTAGGCAAGAAAAGTGCATATATCTTTTATTAGCATAAACTTACCCAAATGCGCTCTTGCATATTTAAGGCATTCAAAGTAATAATATTTCACAGCATTAATACAGTTATGTACTAGACTGGACAATGGTAAGCAGAGCCAGTACTTATATCAACAATGGCCTTATCTGTGTGAAGTTTGTATGTTCTCCCTGTGTTTGCGTGGGTTTCCTCCCACACTCCAAAAAACATACTGTTAGGTTAATTGGCTGCTATCAAAATTGACCCTAGTCTCTCCCTCTCTGTCTGTGTGTGAGTGTGTGTCTATATTAGGGAATTTAGACTGTAAGCTCCAATAGGGTAGGGACTGATGTGAATGGGTTCTCTGTACAGCGCTGCGCTATTAGTGACACTATATAAATAAATGATAATGAGGATGATGATGATATGTGTTTACTATGCCTATACACATAGCCAGCTTTCACACTTGATTGGCAGATTAATGCATCATTATTGCTAAGTTTGATAACAGTTGTCTAATACAGTGACACTGGTAGAGAAAACCACTATAGACATTCACATAAGCAGCTCTCATCATCATCATTTATGGCATAAGACTTCTTTAATTATACTAAGTTTTTGAGCAGGTCTGCATTATACTTAATTATATAAGGGAGATGTACTTTTAGTAAAAAGTAGCTCTCCAATTTCAAAAGTACATCAACGTAGTATTAATACTTAGATTTAAAGATTTTCTGGGATAAATGAAATACATTCCCAGCAGCCATCTCCCTTTGCCTCTATCTTATTGCATATTTTGTCCTAATGTGCTTTCATATTTACATGTCACCATGTTTCCATTGGCTAGTACCTTAAAGTCAGATGTCTGTCAAGCAAACTGACCAGTGACAGAATTGCTTTGTGAGGTTTACATCTTTATGACATCAAATGCTTCACATGAAAAATGCAGTTCATTGTCAAAAATCAGCTATATTAGGAGAGTGAGAATTGTGTTTTAGCATCAATTACACACTAAATATGCTGTCATTGTGTATGTTTAATGGATGTCTTTCAGTTTTAAAGATAGACAGACCGATAGATAGATAGATAGAAAGATAGATAGATAGATAGAAAGATAGATAGATAGATAGATAGACAGACAGACAGACTGATTTCAACTGGAAGCAGTGCTTACATATTGCTTAATTTTTGGTGGTTATTAAATAGTATGGGTAGGCAAGAAAAGTGCATATATCTTTTATTAGCATAAACTTACCCAAATGCGCTCTTGCATATTTAAGGCATTCAAAGTAATAATATTTCACAGCATTAATACAGTTATGTACTAGACTGGACAATGGTAAGCAGAGCCAGTACTTATATCAACAATGGCCTTATCTGTGTGAAGTTTGTATGTTCTCCCTGTGTTTGCGTGGGTTTCCTCCCACACTCCAAAAAACATACTGTTAGGTTAATTGGCTGCTATCAAAATTGACCCTAGTCTCTCCCTCTCTGTCTGTGTGTGAGTGTGTGTCTATATTAGGGAATTTAGACTGTAAGCTCCAATAG
This sequence comes from Mixophyes fleayi, assembly GCF_038048845.1. Classification (NCBI taxonomy): domain Eukaryota; kingdom Metazoa; phylum Chordata; class Amphibia; order Anura; family Limnodynastidae; genus Mixophyes; species Mixophyes fleayi. The sequence goes on along the minus strand of NW_027446953.1, from coordinate 5,208,891 downwards.
GGTAGGGACTGATGTGAATGGGTTCTCTGTACAGCGCTGCGCTATTAGTGACACTATATAAATAAATGATAATGAGGATGATGATGATATGTGTTTACTATGCCTATACACATAGCCAGCTTTCACACTTGATTGGCAGATTAATGCATCATTATTGCTAAGTTTGATAACAGTTGTCTAATACAGTGACACTGGTAGAGAAAACCACTATAGACATTCACATAAGCAGCTCTCATCATCATCATTTATGGCATAAGACTTCTTTAATTATACTAAGTTTTTGAGCAGGTCTGCATTATACTTAATTATATAAGGGAGATGTACTTTTAGTAAAAAGTAGCTCTCCAATTTCAAAAGTACATCAACGTAGTATTAATACTTAGATTTAAAGATTTTCTGGGATAAATGAAAAACATTCCCAGCAGCCATCTCCCTTTGCCTCTATCTTATTGCATATTTTGTCCTAATGTGCTTTCATATTTACATGTCACCATGTTTCCATTGGCTAGTACCTTAAAGTCAGATGTCTGTCAAGCAAATTGACCAGTGACAGAATTGCTTTGTGAGGTTTACATCTTTATGACATCAAATGCTTCACATGAAAAATGCAGTTCATTGTCAAAAATCAGCTATATTAGGAGAGTGAGAATTGTGTTTTAGCATCAATTACACACTAAATATGCTGTCATTGTGTATGTTTAATGGATGTCTTTCAGTTTTAAAGATAGACAGACCGATAGATAGATAGATAGAAAGATAGAAAGATAGATAGATAGATAGATAGATAGATAGATAGATAGATAGACAGACAGACAGACTGATTTCAACTGGAAGCAGTGCTTACATATTGCTTAATTTTTGGTGGTTATTAAATAGTATGGGTAGGCAAGAAAAGTGCATATATCTTTTATTGGCATAAACTTACCCGAATGCGCTCTTGCATATTTAAGGCATTCAAAGTAATAATATTTCACAGCATTAATACAGTTATGTACTAGACTGGACAATGGTAAGCAGAGCCAGTACTTATATCAACAATGGCCTTATCTGTGTGAAGTTTGTATGTTCTCCCTGTGTTTGCGTGGGTTTCCTCCGGGTGCTGTGGTTTCCTCCCACACTCCAAAAAACATACTGTTAGGTTAATTGGCTGCTATCAAAATTGACCCTAGTCTCTCCCTCTCTGTCTGTGTGTGAGTGTGTGTCTATATTAGGGAATTTAGACTGTAAGCTCCAATAGGGTAGGGACTGATGTGAATGGGTTCTCTGTACAGCGCTGCGCTATTAGTGACACTATATAAATAAATGATAATGAGGATGATGATGATATGTGTTTACTATGCCTATACACATAGCCAGCTTTCACACTTGATTGGCAGATTAATGCATCATTATTGCTAAGTTTGATAACAGTTGTCTAATACAGTGACACTGGTAGAGAAAACCACTATAGACATTCACATAAGCAGCTCTCATCATCATCATTTATGGCATAAGACTTCTTTAATTATACTAAGTTTTTGAGCAGGTCTGCATTATACTTAATTATATAAGGGAGATGTACTTTTAGTAAAAAGTAGCTCTCCAATTTCAAAAGTACATCAACGTAGTATTAATACTTAGATTTAAAGATTTTCTGGGATAAATGAAATACATTCCCAGCAGCCATCTCCCTTTGCCTCTATCTTATTGCATATTTTGTCCTAATGTGCTTTCATATTTACATGTCACCATGTTTCCATTGGCTAGTACCTTAAAGTCAGATGTCTGTCAAGCAAACTGACCAGTGACAGAATTGCTTTGTGAGGTTTACATCTTTATGACATCAAATGCTTCACATGAAAAATGCAGTTCATTGTCAAAAATCAGCTATATTAGGAGAGTGAGAATTGTGTTTTAGCATCAATTACACACTAAATATGCTGTCATTGTGTATGTTTAATGGATGTCTTTCAGTTTTAAAGATAGACAGACCGATAGATAGATAGATAGAAAGATAGATAGATAGATAGAAAGATAGATAGATAGATAGATAGATAGATAGATAGATAGACAGACAGACAGACTGATTTCAACTGGAAGCAGTGCTTACATATTGCTTAATTTTTGGTGGTTATTAAATAGTATGGGTAGGCAAGAAAAGTGCATATATCTTTTATTAGCATAAACTTACCCAAATGCGCTCTTGCATATTTAAGGCATTCAAAGTAATAATATTTCACAGCATTAATACAGTTATGTACTAGACTGGACAATGGTAAGCAGAGCCAGTACTTATATCAACAATGGCCTTATCTGTGTGAAGTTTGTATGTTCTCCCTGTGTTTGCGTGGGTTTCCTCCCACACTCCAAAAAACATACTGTTAGGTTAATTGGCTGCTATCAAAATTGACCCTAGTCTCTCCCTCTCTGTCTGTGTGTGAGTGTGTGTCTATATTAGGGAATTTAGACTGTAAGCTCCAATAGGGTAGGGACTGATGTGAATGGGTTCTCTGTACAGCGCTGCGCTATTAGTGACACTATATAAATAAATGATAATGAGGATGATGATGATATGTGTTTACTATGCCTATACACATAGCCAGCTTTCACACTTGATTGGCAGATTAATGCATCATTATTGCTAAGTTTGATAACAGTTGTCTAATACAGTGACACTGGTAGAGAAAACCACTATAGACATTCACATAAGCAGCTCTTATCATCATCATTTATGGCATAAGACTTCTTTAATTATACTAAGTTTTTGAGCAGGTCTGCATTATACTTAATTATATAAGGGAGATGTACTTTTAGTAAAAAGTAGCTCTCCAATTTCAAAAGTACATCAACGTAGTATTAATACTTAGATTTAAAGATTTTCTGGGATAAATGAAATACATTCCCAGCAGCCATCTCCCTTTGCCTCTATCTTATTGCATATTTTGTCCTAATGTGCTTTCATATTTACATGTCACCATGTTTCCATTGGCTAGTACCTTAAAGTCAGATGTCTGTCAAGCAAACTGACCAGTGACAGAATTGCTTTGTGAGGTTTACATCTTTATGACATCAAATGCTTCACATGAAAAATGCAGTTCATTGTCAAAAATCAGCTATATTAGGAGAGTGAGAATTGTGTTTTAGCATCAATTACACACTAAATATGCTGTCATTGTGTATGTTTAATGGATGTCTTTCAGTTTTAAAGATAGACAGACCGATAGATAGATAGATAGAAAGATAGAAAGATAGATAGATAGATAGATAGATAGATAGATAGACAGACAGACAGACTGATTTCAACTGGAAGCAGTGCTTACATATTGCTTAATTTTTGGTGGTTATTAAATAGTATGGGTAGGCAAGAAAAGTGCATATATCTTTTATTAGCATAAACTTACCCGAATGCGCTCTTGCATATTTAAGGCATTCAAAGTAATAATATTTCACAGCATTAATACAGTTATGTACTAGACTGGACAATGGTAAGCAGAGCCAGTACTTATATCAACAATGGCCTTATCTGTGTGAAGTTTGTATGTTCTCCCTGTGTTTGCGTGGGTTTCCTCCGGGTGCTGTGGTTTCCTCCCACACTCCAAAAAACATACTGTTAGGTTAATTGGCTGCTATCAAAATTGACCCTAGTCTCTCCCTCTCTGTCTGTGTGTGAGTGTGTGTCTATATTAGGGAATTTAGACTGTAAGCTCCAATAGGGTAGGGACTGATGTGAATGGGTTCTCTGTACAGCGCTGCGCTATTAGTGACACTATATAAATAAATGATAATGAGGATGATGATGATATGTGTTTACTATGCCTATACACATAGCCAGCTTTCACACTTGATTGGCAGATTAATGCATCATTATTGCTAAGTTTGATAACAGTTGTCTAATACAGTGACACTGGTAGAGAAACCCACTATAGACATTCACATAAGCAGCTCTCATCATCATCATTTATGGCATAAGACTTCTTTAATTATACTAAGTTTTTGAGCAGGTCTGCATTATACTTAATTATATAAGGGAGATGTACTTTTAGTAAAAAGTAGCTCTCCAATTTCAAAAGTACATCAACGTAGTATTAATACTTAGATTTAAAGATTTTCTGGGATAAATGAAAAACATTCCCAGCAGCCATCTCCCTTTGCCTCTATCTTATTGCATATTTTGTCCTAATGTGCTTTCATATTTACATGTCACCATGTTTCCATTGGCTAGTACCTTAAAGTCAGATGTCTGTCAAGCAAACTGACCAGTGACAGAATTGCTTTGTGAGGTTTACATCTTTATGACATCAAATGCTTCACATGAAAAATGCAGTTCATTGTCAAAAATCAGCTATATTAGGAGAGTGAGAATTGTGTTTTAGCATCAATTACACACTAAATATGCTGTCATTGTGTATGTTTAATGGATGTCTTTCAGTTTTAAAGATAGACAGACCGATAGATAGATAGATAGAAAGATAGAAAGATAGATAGATAGATAGATAGATAGATAGATAGATAGATAGATAGACAGACAGACAGACTGATTTCAACTGGAAGCAGTGCTTACATATTGCTTAATTTTTGGTGGTTATTAAATAGTATGGGTAGGCAAGAAAAGTGCATATATCTTTTATTAGCATAAACTTACCCGAATGCGCTCTTGCATATTTAAGGCATTCAAAGTAATAATATTTCACAGCATTAATACAGTTATGTACTAGACTGGACAATGGTAAGCAGAGCCAGTACTTATATCAACAATGGCCTTATCTGTGTGAAGTTTGTATGTTCTCCCTGTGTTTGCGTGGGTTTCCTCCGGGTGCTGTGGTTTCCTCCCACACTCCAAAAAACATACTGTTAGGTTAATTGGCTGCTATCAAAATTGACCCTAGTCTCTCCCTCTCTGTCTGTGTGTGAGTGTGTGTCTATATTAGGGAATTTAGACTGTAAGCTCCAATAGGGTAGGGACTGATGTGAATGGGTTCTCTGTACAGCGCTGCGCTATTAGTGACACTATATAAATAAATGATAATGAGGATGATGATGATATGTGTTTACTATGCCTATACACATAGCCAGCTTTCACACTTGATTGGCAGATTAATGCATCATTATTGCTAAGTTTGATAACAGTTGTCTAATACAGTGACACTGGTAGAGAAAACCACTATAGACATTCACATAAGCAGCTCTCATCATCATCATTTATGGCATAAGACTTCTTTAATTATACTAAGTTTTTGAGCAGGTCTGCATTATACTTAATTATATAAGGTAATTATATAAGGGAGATGTACTTTTAGTAAAAAGTAGCTCTCCAATTTCAAAAGTACATCAACGTAGTATTAATACTTAGATTTAAAGATTTTCTGGGATAAATGAAATACATTCCCAGCAGCCATCTCCCTTTGCCTCTATCTTATTGCATATTTTGTCCTAATGTGCTTTCATATTTACATGTCACCATGTTTCCATTGGCTAGTACCTTAAAGTCAGATGTCTGTCAAGCAAACTGACCAGTGACAGAATTGCTTTGTGAGGTTTACATCTTTATGACATCAAATGCTTCACATGAAAAATGCAGTTCATTGTCAAAAATCAGCTATATTAGGAGAGTGAGAATTGTGTTTTAGCATCAATTACACACTAAATATGCTGTCATTGTGTATGTTTAATGGATGTCTTTCAGTTTTAAAGATAGACAGACCGATAGATAGATAGATAGAAAGATAGAAAGATAGATAGATAGAAAGATAGATAGATAGATAGATAGATAGATAGATAGATAGACAGACAGACAGACTGATTTCAACTGGAAGCAGTGCTTACATATTGCTTAATTTTTGGTGGTTATTAAATAGTATGGGTAGGCAAGAAAAGTGCATATATCTTTTATTAGCATAAACTTACCCAAATGCGCTCTTGCATATTTAAGGCATTCAAAGTAATAATATTTCACAGCATTAATACAGTTATGTACTAGACTGGACAATGGTAAGCAGAGCCAGTACTTATATCAACAATGGCCTTATCTGTGTGAAGTTTGTATGTTCTCCCTGTGTTTGCGTGGGTTTCCTCCCACACTCCAAAAAACATACTGTTAGGTTAATTGGCTGCTATCAAAATTGACCCTAGTCTCTCCCTCTCTGTCTGTGTGTGAGTGTGTGTCTATATTAGGGAATTTAGACTGTAAGCTCCAATAGGGTAGGGACTGATGTGAATGGGTTCTCTGTACAGCGCTGCGCTATTAGTGACACTATATAAATAAATGATAATGAGGATGATGATGATATGTGTTTACTATGCCTATACACATAGCCAGCTTTCACACTTGATTGGCAGATTAATGCATCATTATTGCTAAGTTTGATAACAGTTGTCTAATACAGTGACACTGGTAGAGAAAACCACTATAGACATTCACATAAGCAGCTCTTATCATCATCATTTATGGCATAAGACTTCTTTAATTATACTAAGTTTTTGAGCAGGTCTGCATTATACTTAATTATATAAGGGAGATGTACTTTTAGTAAAAAGTAGCTCTCCAATTTCAAAAGTACATCAACGTAGTATTAATACTTAGATTTAAAGATTTTCTGGGATAAATGAAATACATTCCCAGCAGCCATCTCCCTTTGCCTCTATCTTATTGCATATTTTGTCCTAATGTGCTTTCATATTTACATGTCACCATGTTTCCATTGGCTAGTACCTTAAAGTCAGATGTCTGTCAAGCAAACTGACCAGTGACAGAATTGCTTTGTGAGGTTTACATCTTTATGACATCAAATGCTTCACATGAAAAATGCAGTTCATTGTCAAAAATCAGCTATATTAGGAGAGTGAGAATTGTGTTTTAGCATCAATTACACACTAAATATGCTGTCATTGTGTATGTTTAATGGATGTCTTTCAGTTTTAAAGATAGACAGACCGATAGATAGATAGATAGAAAGATAGAAAGATAGATAGATAGATAGATAGATAGATAGATAGACAGACAGACAGACTGATTTCAACTGGAAGCAGTGCTTACATATTGCTTAATTTTTGGTGGTTATTAAATAGTATGGGTAGGCAAGAAAAGTGCATATATCTTTTATTAGCATAAACTTACCCAAATGCGCTCTTGCATATTTAAGGCATTCAAAGTAATAATATTTCACAGCATTAATACAGTTATGTACTAGACTGGACAATGGTAAGCAGAGCCAGTACTTATATCAACAATGGCCTTATCTGTGTGAAGTTTGTATGTTCTCCCTGTGTTTGCGTGGGTTTCCTCCCACACTCCAAAAAACATACTGTTAGGTTAATTGGCTGCTATCAAAATTGACCCTAGTCTCTCCCTCTCTGTCTGTGTGTGAGTGTGTGTCTATATTAGGGAATTTAGACTGTAAGCTCCAATAGGGTAGGGACTGATGTGAATGGGTTCTCTGTACAGCGCTGCGCTATTAGTGACACTATATAAATAAATGATAATGAGGATGATGATGATATGTGTTTACTATGCCTATACACATAGCCAGCTTTCACACTTGATTGGCAGATTAATGCATCATTATTGCTAAGTTTGATAACAGTTGTCTAATACAGTGACACTGGTAGAGAAAACCACTATAGACATTCACATAAGCAGCTCTCATCATCATCATTTATGGCATAAGACTTCTTTAATTATACTAAGTTTTTGAGCAGGTCTGCATTATACTTAATTATATAAGGGAGATGTACTTTTAGTAAAAAGTAGCTCTCCAATTTCAAAAGTACATCAACGTAGTATTAATACTTAGATTTAAAGATTTTCTGGGATAAATGAAATACATTCCCAGCAGCCATCTCCCTTTGCCTCTATCTTATTGCATATTTTGTCCTAATGTGCTTTCATATTTACATGTCACCATGTTTCCATTGGCTAGTACCTTAAAGTCAGATGTCTGTCAAGCAAACTGACCAGTGACAGAATTGCTTTGTGAGGTTTACATCTTTATGACATCAAATGCTTCACATGAAAAATGCAGTTCATTGTCAAAAATCAGCTATATTAGGAGAGTGAGAATTGTGTTTTAGCATCAATTACACACTAAATATGCTGTCATTGTGTATGTTTAATGGATGTCTTTCAGTTTTAAAGATAGACAGACCGATAGATAGATAGATAGAAAGATAGATAGATAGATAGAAAGATAGATAGATAGATAGATAGATAGACAGACAGACAGACTGATTTCAACTGGAAGCAGTGCTTACATATTGCTTAATTTTTGGTGGTTATTAAATAGTATGGGTAGGCAAGAAAAGTGCATATATCTTTTATTAGCATAAACTTACCCAAATGCGCTCTTGCATATTTAAGGCATTCAAAGTAATAATATTTCACAGCATTAATACAGTTATGTACTAGACTGGACAATGGTAAGCAGAGCCAGTACTTATATCAACAATGGCCTTATCTGTGTGAAGTTTGTATGTTCTCCCTGTGTTTGCGTGGGTTTCCTCCCACACTCCAAAAAACATACTGTTAGGTTAATTGGCTGCTATCAAAATTGACCCTAGTCTCTCCCTCTCTGTCTGTGTGTGAGTGTGTGTCTATATTAGGGAATTTAGACTGTAAGCTCCAATAGGGTAGGGACTGATGTGAATGGGTTCTCTGTACAGCGCTGCGCTATTAGTGACACTATATAAATAAATGATAATGAGGATGATGATGATATGTGTTTACTATGCCTATACACATAGCCAGCTTTCACACTTGATTGGCAGATTAATGCATCATTATTGCTAAGTTTGATAACAGTTGTCTAATACAGTGACACTGGTAGAGAAAACCACTATAGACATTCACATAAGCAGCTCTCATCATCATCATTTATGGCATAAGACTTCTTTAATTATACTAAGTTTTTGAGCAGGTCTGCATTATACTTAATTATATAAGGGAGATGTACTTTTAGTAAAAAGTAGCTCTCCAATTTCAAAAGTACATCAACGTAGTATTAATACTTAGATTTAAAGATTTTCTGGGATAAATGAAATACATTCCCAGCAGCCATCTCCCTTTGCCTCTATCTTATTGCATATTTTGTCCTAATGTGCTTTCATATTTACATGTCACCATGTTTCCATTGGCTAGTACCTTAAAGTCAGATGTCTGTCAAGCAAACTGACCAGTGACAGAATTGCTTTGTGAGGTTTACATCTTTATGACATCAAATGCTTCACATGAAAAATGCAGTTCATTGTCAAAAATCAGCTATATTAGGAGAGTGAGAATTGTGTTTTAGCATCAATTACACACTAAATATGCTGTCATTGTGTATGTTTAATGGATGTCTTTCAGTTTTAAAGATAGACAGACCGATAGATAGATAGATAGAAAGATAGAAAGATAGATAGATAGAAAGATAGATAGATAGATAGATAGATAGATAGATAGATAGACAGACAGACAGACTGATTTCAACTGGAAGCAGTGCTTACATATTGCTTAATTTTTGGTGGTTATTAAATAGTATGGGTAGGCAAGAAAAGTGCATATATCTTTTATTAGCATAAACTTACCCAAATGCGCTCTTGCATATTTAAGGCATTCAAAGTAATAATATTTCACAGCATTAATACAGTTATGTACTAGACTGGACAATGGTAAGCAGAGCCAGTACTTATATCAACAATGGCCTTATCTGTGTGAAGTTTGTATGTTCTCCCTGTGTTTGCGTGGGTTTCCTCCCACACTCCAAAAAACATACTGTTAGGTTAATTGGCTGCTATCAAAATTGACCCTAGTCTCTCCCTCTCTGTCTGTGTGTGAGTGTGTGTCTATATTAGGGAATTTAGACTGTAAGCTCCAATAGGGTAGGGACTGATGTGAATGGGTTCTCTGTACAGCGCTGCGCTATTAGTGACACTATATAAATAAATGATAATGAGGATGATGATGATATGTGTTTACTATGCCTATACACATAGCCAGCTTTCACACTTGATTGGCAGATTAATGCATCATTATTGCTAAGTTTGATAACAGTTGTCTAATACAGTGACACTGGTAGAGAAAACCACTATAGACATTCACATAAGCAGCTCTCATCATCATCATTTATGGCATAAGACTTCTTTAATTATACTAAGTTTTTGAGCAGGTCTGCATTATACTTAATTATATAAGGGAGATGTACTTTTAGTAAAAAGTAGCTCTCCAATTTCAAAAGTACATCAACGTAGTATTAATACTTAGATTTAAAGATTTTCTGGGATAAATGAAATACATTCCCAGCAGCCATCTCCCTTTGCCTCTATCTTATTGCATATTTTGTCCTAATGTGCTTTCATATTTACATGTCACCATGTTTCCATTGGCTAGTACCTTAAAGTCAGATGTCTGTCAAGCAAACTGACCAGTGACAGAATTGCTTTGTGAGGTTTACATCTTTATGACATCAAATGCTTCACATGAAAAATGCAGTTCATTGTCAAAAATCAGCTATATTAGGAGAGTGAGAATTGTGTTTTAGCATCAATTACACACTAAATATGCTGTCATTGTGTATGTTTAATGGATGTCTTTCAGTTTTAAAGATAGACAGACCGATAGATAGATAGATAGAAAGATAGATAGATAGATAGATAGATAGACAGACAGACTGATTTCAACTGGAAGCAGTGCTTACATATTGCTTAATTTTTGGTGGTTATTAAATAGTATGGGTAGGCAAGAAAAGTGCATATATCTTTTATTAGCATAAACTTACCCAAATGCGCTCTTGCATATTTAAGGCATTCAAAGTAATAATATTTCACAGCATTAATACAGTTATGTACTAGACTGGACAATGGTAAGCAGAGCCAGTACTTATATCAACAATGGCCTTATCTGTGTGAAGTTTGTATGTTCTCCCTGTGTTTGCGTGGGTTTCCTCCCACACTCCAAAAAACATACTGTTAGGTTAATTGGCTGCTATCAAAATTGACCCTAGTCTCTCCCTCTCTGTCTGTGTGTGAGTGTGTGTCTATATTAGGGAATTTAGACTGTAAGCTCCAATAGGGTAGGGACTGATGTGAATGGGTTCTCTGTACAGCGCTGCGCTATTAGTGACACTATATAAATAAATGATAATGAGGATGATGATGATATGTGTTTACTATGCCTATACACATAGCCAGCTTTCACACTTGATTGGCAGATTAATGCATCATTATTGCTAAGTTTGATAACAGTTGTCTAATACAGTGACACTGGTAGAGAAAACCACTATAGACATTCACATAAGCAGCTCTCATCATCATCATTTATGGCATAAGACTTCTTTAATTATACTAAGTTTTTGAGCAGGTCTGCATTATACTTAATTATATAAGGGAGATGTACTTTTAGTAAAAAGTAGCTCTCCAATTTCAAAAGTACATCAACGTAGTATTAATACTTAGATTTAAAGATTTTCTGGGATAAATGAAATACATTCCCAGCAGCCATCTCCCTTTGCCTCTATCTTATTGCATATTTTGTCCTAATGTGCTTTCATATTTACATGTCACCATGTTTCCATTGGCTAGTACCTTAAAGTCAGATGTCTGTCAAGCAAACTGACCAGTGACAGAATTGCTTTGTGAGGTTTACATCTTTATGACATCAAATGCTTCACATGAAAAATGCAGTTCATTGTCAAAAATCAGCTATATTAGGAGAGTGAGAATTGTGTTTTAGCATCAATTACACACTAAATATGCTGTCATTGTGTATGTTTAATGGATGTCTTTCAGTTTTAAAGATAGACAGACGGATAGATAGATAGAAAGATAGAAAGATAGATAGATAGAAAGATAGATAGATAGATAGATAGATAGATAGACAGACAGACAGACTGATTTCAACTGGAAGCAGTGCTTACATATTGCTTAATTTTTGGTGGTTATTAAATAGTATGGGTAGGCAAGAAAAGTGCATATATCTTTTATTAGCATAAACTTACCCAAATGCGCTCTTGCATATTTAAGGCATTCAAAGTAATAATATTTCACAGCATTAATACAGTTATGTACTAGACTGGACAATGGTAAGCAGAGCCAGTACTTATATCAACAATGGCCTTATCTGTGTGAAGTTTGTATGTTCTCCCTGTGTTTGCGTGGGTTTCCTCCGGGTGCTGTGGTTTCCTCCCACACTCCAAAAAACATACTGTTAGGTTAATTGGCTGCTATCAAAATTGACCCTAGTCTCTCCCTCTCTGTCTGTGTGTGAGTGTGTGTCTATATTAGGGAATTTAGACTGTAAGCTCCAATAGGGTAGGGACTGATGTGAATGGGTTCTCTGTACAGCGCTGCGCTATTAGTGACACTATATAAATAAATGATAATGAGGATGATGATGATATGTGTTTACTATGCCTATACACATAGCCAGCTTTCACACTTGATTGGCAGATTAATGCATCATTATTGCTAAGTTTGATAACAGTTGTCTAATACAGTGACACTGGTAGAGAAAACCACTATAGACATTCACATAAGCAGCTCTCATCATCATCATTTATGGCATAAGACTTCTTTAATTATACTAAGTTTTTGAGCAGGTCTGCATTATACTTAATTATATAAGGGAGATGTACTTTTAGTAAAAAGTAGCTCTCCAATTTCAAAAGTACATCAACGTAGTATTAATACTTAGATTTAAAGATTTTCTGGGATAAATGAAATACATTCCCAGCAGCCATCTCCCTTTGCCTCTATCTTATTGCATATTTTGTCCTAATGTGCTTTCATATTTACATGTCACCATGTTTCCATTGGCTAGTACCTTAAAGTCAGATGTCTGTCAAGCAAACTGACCAGTGACAGAATTGCTTTGTGAGGTTTACATCTTTATGACATCAAATGCTTCACATGAAAAATGCAGTTCATTGTCAAAAATCAGCTATATTAGGAGAGTGAGAATTGTGTTTTAGCATCAATTACACACTAAATATGCTGTCATTGTGTATGTTTAATGGATGTCTTTCAGTTTTAAAGATAGACAGACCGATAGATAGATAGATAGAAAGATAGAAAGATAGATAGATAGAAAGATAGATAGATAGATAGATAGATAGATAGATAGACAGACAGACAGACTGATTTCAACTGGAAGCAGTGCTTACATATTGCTTAATTTTTGGTGGTTATTAAATAGTATGGGTAGGCAAGAAAAGTGCATATATCTTTTATTAGCATAAACTTACCCAAATGCGCTCTTGCATATTTAAGGCATTCAAAGTAATAATATTTCACAGCATTAATACAGTTATGTACTAGACTGGACAATGGTAAGCAGAGCCAGTACTTATATCAACAATGGCCTTATCTGTGTGAAGTTTGTATGTTCTCCCTGTGTTTGCGTGGGTTTCCTCCCACACTCCAAAAAACATACTGTTAGGTTAATTGGCTGCTATCAAAATTGACCCTAGTCTCTCCCTCTCTGTCTGTGTGTGAGTGTGTGTCTATATTAGGGAATTTAGACTGTAAGCTCCAATAGGGTAGGGACTGATGTGAATGGGTTCTCTGTACAGCGCTGCGCTATTAGTGACACTATATAAATAAATGATAATGAGGATGATGATGATATGTGTTTACTATGCCTATACACATAGCCAGCTTTCACACTTGATTGGCAGATTAATGCATCATTATTGCTAAGTTTGATAACAGTTGTCTAATACAGTGACACTGGTAGAGAAAACCACTATAGACATTCACATAAGCAGCTCTCATCATCATCATTTATGGCATAAGACTTCTTTAATTATACTAAGTTTTTGAGCAGGTCTGCATTATACTTAATTATATAAGGGAGATGTACTTTTAGTAAAAAGTAGCTCTCCAATTTCAAAAGTACATCAACGTAGTATTAATACTTAGATTTAAAGATTTTCTGGGATAAATGAAATACATTCCCAGCAGCCATCTCCCTTTGCCTCTATCTTATTGCATATTTTGTCCTAATGTGCTTTCATATTTACATGTCACCATGTTTCCATTGGCTAGTAGTACCTTAAAGTCAGATGTCTGTCAAGCAAACTGACCAGTGACAGAATTGCTTTGTGAGGTTTACATCTTTATGACATCAAATGCTTCACATGAAAAATGCAGTTCATTGTCAAAAATCAGCTATATTAGGAGAGTGAGAATTGTGTTTTAGCATCAATTACACACTAAATATGCTGTCATTGTGTATGTTTAATGGATGTCTTTCAGTTTTAAAGATAGACAGACCGATAGATAGATAGATAGATAGATAGAAAGATAGAAAGATAGATAGATAGAAAGATAGATAGATAGATAGATAGATAGATAGACAGACAGACAGACTGATTTCAACTGGAAGCAGTGCTTACATATTGCTTAATTTTTGGTGGTTATTAAATAGTATGGGTAGGCAAGAAAAGTGCATATATCTTTTATTAGCATAAACTTACCCAAATGCGCTCTTGCATATTTAAGGCATTCAAAGTAATAATATTTCACAGCATTAATACAGTTATGTACTAGACTGGACAATGGTAAGCAGAGCCAGTACTTATATCAACAATGGCCTTATCTGTGTGAAGTTTGTATGTTCTCCCTGTGTTTGCGTGGGTTTCCTCCCACACTCCAAAAAACATACTGTTAGGTTAATTGGCTGCTATCAAAATTGACCCTAGTCTCTCCCTCTCTGTCTGTGTGTGAGTGTGTGTCTATATTAGGGAATTTAGACTGTAAGCTCCAATAGGGTAGGGACTGATGTGAATGGGTTCTCTGTACAGCGCTGCGCTATTAGTGACACTATATAAATAAATGATAATGAGGATGATGATGATATGTGTTTACTATGCCTATACACATAGCCAGCTTTCACACTTGATTGGCAGATTAATGCATCATTATTGCTAAGTTTGATAACAGTTGTCTAATACAGTGACACTGGTAGAGAAAACCACTATAGACATTCACATAAGCAGCTCTCATCATCATCATTTATAGCATAAGACTTCTTTAATTATACTAAGTTTTTGAGCAGGTCTGCATTATACTTAATTATATAAGGGAGATGTACTTTTAGTAAAAAGTAGCTCTCCAATTTCAAAAGTACATCAACGTAGTATTAATACTTAGATTTAAAGATTTTCTGGGATAAATGAAATACATTCCCAGCAGCCATCTCCCTTTGCCTCTATCTTATTGCATATTTTGTCCTAATGTGCTTTCATATTTACATGTCACCATGTTTCCATTGGCTAGTACCTTAAAGTCAGATGTCTGTCAAGCAAACTGACCAGTGACAGAATTGCTTTGTGAGGTTTACATCTTTATGACATCAAATGCTTCACATGAAAAATGCAGTTCATTGTCAAAAATCAGCTATATTAGGAGAGTGAGAATTGTGTTTTAGCATCAATTACACACTAAATATGCTGTCATTGTGTATGTTTAATGGATGTCTTTCAGTTTTAAAGATAGACAGACGGATAGATAGATAGAAAGATAGAAAGATAGATAGATAGATAGATAGATAGATAGATAGATAGATAGATAGACAGACAGACAGACAGACAGACAGACTGATTTCAACTGGAAGCAGTGCTTACATATTGCTTAATTTTTGGTGGTTATTAAATAGTATGGGTAGGCAAGAAAAGTGCATATATCTTTTATTAGCATAAACTTACCCAAATGCGCTCTTGCATATTTAAGGCATTCAAAGTAATAATATTTCACAGCATTAATACAGTTATGTACTAGACTGGACAATGGTAAGCAGAGCCAGTACTTATATCAACAATGGCCTTATCTGTGTGAAGTTTGTATGTTCTCCCTGTGTTTGCGTGGGTTTCCTCCCACACTCCAAAAAACATACTGTTAGGTTAATTGGCTGCTATCAAAATTGACCCTAGTCTCTCCCTCTCTGTCTGTGTGTGAGTGTGTGTCTATATTAGGGAATTTAGACTGTAAGCTCCAATAGGGTAGGGACTGATGTGAATGGGTTCTCTGTACAGCGCTGCGCTATTAGTGACACTATATAAATAAATGATAATGAGGATGATGATGATATGTGTTTACTATGCCTATACACATAGCCAGCTTTCACACTTGATTGGCAGATTAATGCATCATTATTGCTAAGTTTGATAACAGTTGTCTAATACAGTGACACTGGTAGAGAAAACCACTATAGACATTCACATAAGCAGCTCTCATCATCATCATTTATGGCATAAGACTTCTTTAATTATACTAAGTTTTTTAGCAGGTCTGCATTATACTTAATTATATAAGGGAGATGTACTTTTAGTAAAAAGTAGCTCTCCAATTTCAAAAGTACATCAACGTAGTATTAATACTTAGATTTAAAGATTTTCTGGGATAAATGAAATACATTCCCAGCAGCCATCTCCCTTTGCCTCTATCTTATTGCATATTTTGTCCTAATGTGCTTTCATATTTACATGTCACCATGTTTCCATTGGCTAGTACCTTAAAGTCAGATGTCTGTCAAGCAAACTGACCAGTGACAGAATTGCTTTGTGAGGTTTACATCTTTATGACATCAAATGCTTCACATGAAAAATGCAGTTCATTGTCAAAAATCAGCTATATTAGGAGAGTGAGAATTGTGTTTTAGCATCAATTACACACTAAATATGCTGTCATTGTGTATGTTTAATGGATGTCTTTCAGTTTTAAAGATAGACAGACCGATAGATAGATAGATAGAAAGATAGAAAGATAGATAGATAGATAGATAGATAGATAGATAGATAGATAGATAGATAGATAGACAGACAGACAGACTGATTTCAACTGGAAGCAGTGCTTACATATTGCTTAATTTTTGGTGGTTATTAAATAGTATGGGTAGGCAAGAAAAGTGCATATATCTTTTATTAGCATAAACTTACCCAAATGCGCTCTTGCATATTTAAGGCATTCAAAGTAATAATATTTCACAGCATTAATAC
The DNA here is from genome assembly GCF_038048845.1 of Mixophyes fleayi. Taxonomy (NCBI): domain Eukaryota; kingdom Metazoa; phylum Chordata; class Amphibia; order Anura; family Limnodynastidae; genus Mixophyes; species Mixophyes fleayi. The sequence continues at coordinate 5,191,948 of NW_027446953.1, read as the reverse complement.
AGTTATGTACTAGACTGGACAATGGTAAGCAGAGCCAGTACTTATATCAACAATGGCCTTATCTGTGTGAAGTTTGTATGTTCTCCCTGTGTTTGCGTGGGTTTCCTCCCACACTCCAAAAAACATACTGTTAGGTTAATTGGCTGCTATCAAAATTGACCCTAGTCTCTCCCTCTCTGTCTGTGTGTGAGTGTGTGTCTATATTAGGGAATTTAGACTGTAAGCTCCAATAGGGTAGGGACTGATGTGAATGGGTTCTCTGTACAGCGCTGCGCTATTAGTGACACTATATAAATAAATGATAATGAGGATGATGATGATATGTGTTTACTATGCCTATACACATAGCCAGCTTTCACACTTGATTGGCAGATTAATGCATCATTATTGCTAAGTTTGATAACAGTTGTCTAATACAGTGACACTGGTAGAGAAAACCACTATAGACATTCACATAAGCAGCTCTCATCATCATCATTTATGGCATAAGACTTCTTTAATTATACTAAGTTTTTGAGCAGGTCTGCATTATACTTAATTATATAAGGGAGATGTACTTTTAGTAAAAAGTAGCTCTCCAATTTCAAAAGTACATCAACGTAGTATTAATACTTAGATTTAAAGATTTTCTGGGATAAATGAAATACATTCCCAGCAGCCATCTCCCTTTGCCTCTATCTTATTGCATATTTTGTCCTAATGTGCTTTCATATTTACATGTCACCATGTTTCCATTGGCTAGTACCTTAAAGTCAGATGTCTGTCAAGCAAACTGACCAGTGACAGAATTGCTTTGTGAGGTTTACATCTTTATGACATCAAATGCTTCACATGAAAAATGCAGTTCATTGTCAAAAATCAGCTATATTAGGAGAGTGAGAATTGTGTTTTAGCATCAATTACACACTAAATATGCTGTCATTGTGTATGTTTAATGGATGTCTTTCAGTTTTAAAGATAGACAGACCGATAGATAGATAGATAGAAAGATAGATAGATAGAAAGATAGATAGATAGATAGATAGATAGATAGATAGATAGATAGACAGACAGACAGACTGATTTCAACTGGAAGCAGTGCTTACATATTGCTTAATTTTTGGTGGTTATTAAATAGTATGGGTAGGCAAGAAAAGTGCATATATCTTTTATTAGCATAAACTTACCCAAATGCGCTCTTGCATATTTAAGGCATTCAAAGTAATAATATTTCACAGCATTAATACAGTTATGTACTAGACTGGACAATGGTAAGCAGAGCCAGTACTTATATCAACAATGGCCTTATCTGTGTGAAGTTTGTATGTTCTCCCTGTGTTTGCGTGGGTTTCCTCCCACACTCCAAAAAACATACTGTTAGGTTAATTGGCTGCTATCAAAATTGACCCTAGTCTCTCCCTCTCTGTCTGTGTGTGAGTGTGTGTCTATATTAGGGAATTTAGACTGTAAGCTCCAATAGGGTAGGGACTGATGTGAATGGGTTCTCTGTACAGCGCTGCGCTATTAGTGACACTATATAAATAAATGATAATGAGGATGATGATGATATGTGTTTACTATGCCTATACACATAGCCAGCTTTCACACTTGATTGGCAGATTAATGCATCATTATTGCTAAGTTTGATAACAGTTGTCTAATACAGTGACACTGGTAGAGAAAACCACTATAGACATTCACATAAGCAGCTCTCATCATCATCATTTATGGCATAAGACTTCTTTAATTATACTAAGTTTTTGAGCAGGTCTGCATTATACTTAATTATATAAGGGAGATGTACTTTTAGTAAAAAGTAGCTCTCCAATTTCAAAAGTACATCAACGTAGTATTAATACTTAGATTTAAAGATTTTCTGGGATAAATGAAATACATTCCCAGCAGCCATCTCCCTTTGCCTCTATCTTATTGCATATTTTGTCCTAATGTGCTTTCATATTTACATGTCACCATGTTTCCATTGGCTAGTACCTTAAAGTCAGATGTCTGTCAAGCAAACTGACCAGTGACAGAATTGCTTTGTGAGGTTTACATCTTTATGACATCAAATGCTTCACATGAAAAATGCAGTTCATTGTCAAAAATCAGCTATATTAGGAGAGTGAGAATTGTGTTTTAGCATCAATTACACACTAAATATGCTGTCATTGTGTATGTTTAATGGATGTCTTTCAGTTTTAAAGATAGACAGACCGATAGATAGATAGATAGAAAGATAGAAAGATAGATAGATAGAAAGATAGATAGATAGATAGATAGATAGATAGATAGATAGACAGACAGACAGACTGATTTCAACTGGAAGCAGTGCTTACATATTGCTTAATTTTTGGTGGTTATTAAATAGTATGGGTAGGCAAGAAAAGTGCATATATCTTTTATTAGCATAAACTTACCCAAATGCGCTCTTGCATATTTAAGGCATTCAAAGTAATAATATTTCACAGCATTAATACAGTTATGTACTAGACTGGACAATGGTAAGCAGAGCCAGTACTTATATCAACAATGGCCTTATCTGTGTGAAGTTTGTATGTTCTCCCTGTGTTTGCGTGGGTTTCCTCCCACACTCCAAAAAACATACTGTTAGGTTAATTGGCTGCTATCAAAATTGACCCTAGTCTCTCCCTCTCTGTCTGTGTGTGAGTGTGTGTCTATATTAGGGAATTTAGACTGTAAGCTCCAATAGGGTAGGGACTGATGTGAATGGGTTCTCTGTACAGCGCTGCGCTATTAGTGACACTATATAAATAAATGATAATGAGGATGATGATGATATGTGTTTACTATGCCTATACACATAGCCAGCTTTCACACTTGATTGGCAGATTAATGCATCATTATTGCTAAGTTTGATAACAGTTGTCTAATACAGTGACACTGGTAGAGAAAACCACTATAGACATTCACATAAGCAGCTCTCATCATCATCATTTATGGCATAAGACTTCTTTAATTATACTAAGTTTTTGAGCAGGTCTGCATTATACTTAATTATATAAGGGAGATGTACTTTTAGTAAAAAGTAGCTCTCCAATTTCAAAAGTACATCAACGTAGTATTAATACTTAGATTTAAAGATTTTCTGGGATAAATGAAATACATTCCCAGCAGCCATCTCCCTTTGCCTCTATCTTATTGCATATTTTGTCCTAATGTGCTTTCATATTTACATGTCACCATGTTTCCATTGGCTAGTACCTTAAAGTCAGATGTCTGTCAAGCAAACTGACCAGTGACAGAATTGCTTTGTGAGGTTTACATCTTTATGACATCAAATGCTTCACATGAAAAATGCAGTTCATTGTCAAAAATCAGCTATATTAGGAGAGTGAGAATTGTGTTTTAGCATCAATTACACACTAAATATGCTGTCATTGTGTATGTTTAATGGATGTCTTTCAGTTTTAAAGATAGACAGACGGATAGATAGATAGAAAGATAGAAAGATAGATAGATAGAAAGATAGATAGATAGATAGACAGACAGACAGACTGATTTCAACTGGAAGCAGTGCTTACATATTGCTTAATTTTTGGTGGTTATTAAATAGTATGGGTAGGCAAGAAAAGTGCATATATCTTTTATTAGCATAAACTTACCCAAATGCGCTCTTGCATATTTAAGGCATTCAAAGTAATAATATTTCACAGCATTAATACAGTTATGTACTAGACTGGACAATGGTAAGCAGAGCCAGTACTTATATCAACAATGGCCTTATCTGTGTGAAGTTTGTATGTTCTCCCTGTGTTTGCGTGGGTTTCCTCCGGGTGCTGTGGTTTCCTCCCACACTCCAAAAAACATACTGTTAGGTTAATTGGCTGCTATCAAAATTGACCCTAGTCTCTCCCTCTCTGTCTGTGTGTGAGTGTGTGTCTATATTAGGGAATTTAGACTGTAAGCTCCAATAGGGTAGGGACTGATGTGAATGGGTTCTCTGTACAGCGCTGCGCTATTAGTGACACTATATAAATAAATGATAATGAGGATGATGATGATATGTGTTTACTATGCCTATACACATAGCCAGCTTTCACACTTGATTGGCAGATTAATGCATCATTATTGCTAAGTTTGATAACAGTTGTCTAATACAGTGACACTGGTAGAGAAAACCACTATAGACATTCACATAAGCAGCTCTCATCATCATCATTTATGGCATAAGACTTCTTTAATTATACTAAGTTTTTGAGCAGGTCTGCATTATACTTAATTATATAAGGGAGATGTACTTTTAGTAAAAAGTAGCTCTCCAATTTCAAAAGTACATCAACGTAGTATTAATACTTAGATTTAAAGATTTTCTGGGATAAATGAAATACATTCCCAGCAGCCATCTCCCTTTGCCTCTATCTTATTGCATATTTTGTCCTAATGTGCTTTCATATTTACATGTCACCATGTTTCCATTGGCTAGTACCTTAAAGTCAGATGTCTGTCAAGCAAACTGACCAGTGACAGAATTGCTTTGTGAGGTTAACATCTTTATGACATCAAATGCTTCACATGAAAAATGCAGTTCATTGTCAAAAATCAGCTATATTAGGAGAGTGAGAATTGTGTTTTAGCATCAATTACACACTAAATATGCTGTCATTGTGTATGTTTGGATGTCTTTCAGTTTTAAAGATAGACAGACTGATAGATAGATAGATAGAAAGATAGATAGATAGATAGAAAGATAGATAGATAGATAGATAGATAGATATATAGACAGACAGACAGACTGATTTCAACTGGAAGCAGTGCTTACATATTGCTTAATTTTTGGTGGTTATTAAATAGTATGGGTAGGCAAGAAAAGTGCATATATCTTTTATTAGCATAAACTTACCCAAATGCGCTCTTGCATATTTAAGGCATTCAAAGTAATAATATTTCACAGCATTAATACAGTTATGTACTAGACTGGACAATGGTAAGCAGAGCCAGTACTTATATCAACCATGGCCTTATCTGTGTGAAGTTTGTATGTTCTCCCTGTGTTTGCGTGGGTTTCCTCCCACACTCCAAAAAACATACTGTTAGGTTAATTGGCTGCTATCAAAATTGACCCTAGTCTCTCCCTCTCTGTCTGTGTGTGAGTGTGTGTCTATATTAGGGAATTTAGACTGTAAGCTCCAATAGGGTAGGGACTGATGTGAATGGGTTCTCTGTACAGCGCTGCGCTATTAGTGACACTATATAAATAAATGATAATGAGGATGATGATGATATGTGTTTACTATGCCTATACACATAGCCAGCTTTCACACTTGATTGGCAGATTAATGCATCATTATTGCTAAGTTTGATAACAGTTGTCTAATACAGTGACACTGGTAGAGAAAACCACTATAGACATTCACATAAGCAGCTCTCATCATCATCATTTATGGCATAAGACTTCTTTAATTATACTAAGTTTTTGAGCAGGTCTGCATTATACTTAATTATATAAGGGAGATGTACTTTTAGTAAAAAGTAGCTCTCCAATTTCAAAAGTACATCAACGTAGTATTAATACTTAGATTTAAAGATTTTCTGGGATAAATGAAATACATTCCCAGCAGCCATCTCCCTTTGCCTCTATCTTATTGCATATTTTGTCCTAATGTGCTTTCATATTTACATGTCACCATGTTTCCATTGGCTAGTAGTACCTTAAAGTCAGATGTCTGTCAAGCAAACTGACCAGTGACAGAATTGCTTTGTGAGGTTTACATCTTTATGACATCAAATGCTTCACATGAAAAATGCAGTTCATTGTCAAAAATCAGCTATATTAGGAGAGTGAGAATTGTGTTTTAGCATCAATTACACACTAAATATGCTGTCATTGTGTATGTTTAATGGATGTCTTTCAGTTTTAAAGATAGACAGACCGATAGATAGATAGATAGATAGATAGAAAGATAGAAAGATAGATAGATAGAAAGATAGATAGATAGATAGATAGATAGATAGACAGACAGACAGACTGATTTCAACTGGAAGCAGTGCTTACATATTGCTTAATTTTTGGTGGTTATTAAATAGTATGGGTAGGCAAGAAAAGTGCATATATCTTTTATTAGCATAAACTTACCCAAATGCGCTCTTGCATATTTAAGGCATTCAAAGTAATAATATTTCACAGCATTAATACAGTTATGTACTAGACTGGACAATGGTAAGCAGAGCCAGTACTTATATCAACAATGGCCTTATCTGTGTGAAGTTTGTATGTTCTCCCTGTGTTTGCGTGGGTTTCCTCCCACACTCCAAAAAACATACTGTTAGGTTAATTGGCTGCTATCAAAATTGACCCTAGTCTCTCCCTCTCTGTCTGTGTGTGAGTGTGTGTCTATATTAGGGAATTTAGACTGTAAGCTCCAATAGGGTAGGGACTGATGTGAATGGGTTCTCTGTACAGCGCTGCGCTATTAGTGACACTATATAAATAAATGATAATGAGGATGATGATGATATGTGTTTACTATGCCTATACACATAGCCAGCTTTCACACTTGATTGGCAGATTAATGCATCATTATTGCTAAGTTTGATAACAGTTGTCTAATACAGTGACACTGGTAGAGAAAACCACTATAGACATTCACATAAGCAGCTCTCATCATCATCATTTATAGCATAAGACTTCTTTAATTATACTAAGTTTTTGAGCAGGTCTGCATTATACTTAATTATATAAGGGAGATGTACTTTTAGTAAAAAGTAGCTCTCCAATTTCAAAAGTACATCAACGTAGTATTAATACTTAGATTTAAAGATTTTCTGGGATAAATGAAATACATTCCCAGCAGCCATCTCCCTTTGCCTCTATCTTATTGCATATTTTGTCCTAATGTGCTTTCATATTTACATGTCACCATGTTTCCATTGGCTAGTACCTTAAAGTCAGATGTCTGTCAAGCAAACTGACCAGTGACAGAATTGCTTTGTGAGGTTTACATCTTTATGACATCAAATGCTTCACATGAAAAATGCAGTTCATTGTCAAAAATCAGCTATATTAGGAGAGTGAGAATTGTGTTTTAGCATCAATTACACACTAAATATGCTGTCATTGTGTATGTTTAATGGATGTCTTTCAGTTTTAAAGATAGACAGACGGATAGATAGATAGAAAGATAGAAAGATAGATAGATAGATAGATAGATAGATAGATAGATAGATAGATAGACAGACAGACTGATTTCAACTGGAAGCAGTGCTTACATATTGCTTAATTTTTGGTGATTATTAAATAGTATGGGTAGGCAAGAAAAGTGCATATATCTTTTATTAGCATAAACTTACCCAAATGCGCTCTTGCATATTTAAGGCATTCAAAGTAATAATATTTCACAGCATTAATACAGTTATGTACTAGACTGGACAATGGTAAGCAGAGCCAGTACTTATATCAACAATGGCCTTATCTGTGTGAAGTTTGTATGTTCTCCCTGTGTTTGCGTGGGTTTCCTCCGGGTGCTGTGGTTTCCTCCCACACTCCAAAAAACATACTGTTAGGTTAATTGGCTGCTATCAAAATTGACCCTAGTCTCTCCCTCTCTGTCTGTGTGTGAGTGTGTGTCTATATTAGGGAATTTAGACTGTAAGCTCCAATAGGGTAGGGACTGATGTGAATGGGTTCTCTGTACAGCGCTGCGCTATTAGTGACACTATATAAATAAATGATAATGAGGATGATGATGATATGTGTTTACTATGCCTATACACATAGCCAGCTTTCACACTTGATTGGCAGATTAATGCATCATTATTGCTAAGTTTGATAACAGTTGTCTAATACAGTGACACTGGTAGAGAAAACCACTATAGACATTCACATAAGCAGCTCTCATCATCATCATTTATGGCATAAGACTTCTTTAATTATACTAAGTTTTTGAGCAGGTCTGCATTATACTTAATTATATAAGGGAGATGTACTTTTAGTAAAAAGTAGCTCTCCAATTTCAAAAGTACATCAACGTAGTATTAATACTTAGATTTAAAGATTTTCTGGGATAAATGAAATACATTCCCAGCAGCCATCTCCCTTTGCCTCTATCTTATTGCATATTTTGTCCTAATGTGCTTTCATATTTACATGTCACCATGTTTCCATTGGCTAGTACCTTAAAGTCAGATGTCTGTCAAGCAAACTGACCAGTGACAGAATTGCTTTGTGAGGTTTACATCTTTATGACATCAAATGCTTCACATGAAAAATGCAGTTCATTGTCAAAAATCAGCTATATTAGGAGAGTGAGAATTGTGTTTTAGCATCAATTACACACTAAATATGCTGTCATTGTGTATGTTTAATGGATGTCTTTCAGTTTTAAAGATAGACAGACGGATAGATAGATAGAAAGATAGATAGATAGATAGATAGATAGACAGACAGACAGACTGATTTCAACTGGAAGCAGTGCTTACATATTGCTTAATTTTTGGTGGTTATTAAATAGTATGGGTAGGCAAGAAAAGTGCATATATCTTTTATTAGCATAAACTTACCCAAATGCGCTCTTGCATATTTAAGGCATTCAAAGTAATAATATTTCACAGCATTAATACAGTTATGTACTAGACTGGACAATGGTAAGCAGAGCCAGTACTTATATCAACAATGGCCTTATCTGTGTGAAGTTTGTATGTTCTCCCTGTGTTTGCGTGGGTTTCCTCCCACACTCCAAAAAACATACTGTTAGGTTAATTGGCTGCTATCAAAATTGACCCTAGTCTCTCCCTCTCTGTCTGTGTGTGAGTGTGTGTCTATATTAGGGAATTTAGACTGTAAGCTCCAATAGGGTAGGGACTGATGTGAATGGGTTCTCTGTACAGCGCTGCGCTATTAGTGACACTATATAAATAAATGATAATGAGGATGATGATGATATGTGTTTACTATGCCTATACACATAGCCAGCTTTCACACTTGATTGGCAGATTAATGCATCATTATTGCTAAGTTTGATAACAGTTGTCTAATACAGTGACACTGGTAGAGAAAACCACTATAGACATTCACATAAGCAGCTCTCATCATCATCATTTATGGCATAAGACTTCTTTAATTATACTAAGTTTTTGAGCAGGTCTGCATTATACTTAATTATATAAGGGAGATGTACTTTTAGTAAAAAGTAGCTCTCCAATTTCAAAAGTACATCAACGTAGTATTAATACTTAGATTTAAAGATTTTCTGGGATAAATGAAATACATTCCCAGCAGCCATCTCCCTTTGCCTCTATCTTATTGCATATTTTGTCCTAATGTGCTTTCATATTTACATGTCACCATGTTTCCATTGGCTAGTACCTTAAAGTCAGATGTCTGTCAAGCAAACTGACCAGTGACAGAATTGCTTTGTGAGGTTTACATCTTTATGACATCAAATGCTTCACATGAAAAATGCAGTTCATTGTCAAAAATCAGCTATATTAGGAGAGTGAGAATTGTGTTTTAGCATCAATTACACACTAAATATGCTGTCATTGTGTATGTTTAATGGATGTCTTTCAGTTTTAAAGATAGACAGACCGATAGATAGATAGATAGAAAGATAGAAAGATAGATAGATAGAAAGATAGATAGATAGATAGATAGATAGATAGACAGACAGACAGACAGACTGATTTCAACTGGAAGCAGTGCTTACATATTGCTTAATTTTTGGTGGTTATTAAATAGTATGGGTAGGCAAGAAAAGTGCATATATCTTTTATTAGCATAAACTTACCCAAATGCGCTCTTGCATATTTAAGGCATTCAAAGTAATAATATTTCACAGCATTAATACAGTTATGTACTAGACTGGACAATGGTAAGCAGAGCCAGTACTTATATCAACAATGGCCTTATCTGTGTGAAGTTTGTATGTTCTCCCTGTGTTTGCGTGGGTTTCCTCCCACACTCCAAAAAACATACTGTTAGGTTAATTGGCTGCTATCAAAATTGACCCTAGTCTCTCCCTCTCTGTCTGTGTGTGAGTGTGTGTCTATATTAGGGAATTTAGACTGTAAGCTCCAATAGGGTAGGGACTGATGTGAATGGGTTCTCTGTACAGCGCTGCGCTATTAGTGACACTATATAAATAAATGATAATGAGGATGATGATGATATGTGTTTACTATGCCTATACACATAGCCAGCTTTCACACTTGATTGGCAGATTAATGCATCATTATTGCTAAGTTTGATAACAGTTGTCTAATACAGTGACACTGGTAGAGAAAACCACTATAGACATTCACATAAGCAGCTCTCATCATCATCATTTATGGCATAAGACTTCTTTAATTATACTAAGTTTTTGAGCAGGTCTGCATTATACTTAATTATATAAGGGAGATGTACTTTTAGTAAAAAGTAGCTCTCCAATTTCAAAAGTACATCAACGTAGTATTAATACTTAGATTTAAAGATTTTCTGGGATAAATGAAATACATTCCCAGCAGCCATCTCCCTTTGCCTCTATCTTATTGCATATTTTGTCCTAATGTGCTTTCATATTTACATGTCACCATGTTTCCATTGGCTAGTACCTTAAAGTCAGATGTCTGTCAAGCAAACTGACCAGTGACAGAATTGCTTTGTGAGGTTTACATCTTTATGACATCAAATGCTTCACATGAAAAATGCAGTTCATTGTCAAAAATCAGCTATATTAGGAGAGTGAGAATTGTGTTTTAGCATCAATTACACACTAAATATGCTGTCATTGTGTATGTTTAATGGATGTCTTTCAGTTTTAAAGATAGACAGACGGATAGATAGATAGAAAGATAGAAAGATAGATAGATAGAAAGATAGATAGATAGATAGACAGACAGACAGACTGATTTCAACTGGAAGCAGTGCTTACATATTGCTTAATTTTTGGTGGTTATTAAATAGTATGGGTAGGCAAGAAAAGTGCATATATCTTTTATTAGCATAAACTTACCCAAATGCGCTCTTGCATATTTAAGGCATTCAAAGTAATAATATTTCACAGCATTAATACAGTTATGTACTAGACTGGACAATGGTAAGCAGAGCCAGTACTTATATCAACAATGGCCTTATCTGTGTGAAGTTTGTATGTTCTCCCTGTGTTTGCGTGGGTTTCCTCCGGGTGCTGTGGTTTCCTCCCACACTCCAAAAAACATACTGTTAGGTTAATTGGCTGCTATCAAAATTGACCCTAGTCTCTCCCTCTCTGTCTGTGTGTGAGTGTGTGTCTATATTAGGGAATTTAGACTGTAAGCTCCAATAGGGTAGGGACTGATGTGAATGGGTTCTCTGTACAGCGCTGCGCTATTAGTGACACTATATAAATAAATGATAATGAGGATGATGATGATATGTGTTTACTATGCCTATACACATAGCCAGCTTTCACACTTGATTGGCAGATTAATGCATCATTATTGCTAAGTTTGATAACAGTTGTCTAATACAGTGACACTGGTAGAGAAAACCACTATAGACATTCACATAAGCAGCTCTCATCATCATCATTTATGGCATAAGACTTCTTTAATTATACTAAGTTTTTGAGCAGGTCTGCATTATACTTAATTATATAAGGGAGATGTACTTTTAGTAAAAAGTAGCTCTCCAATTTCAAAAGTACATCAACGTAGTATTAATACTTAGATTTAAAGATTTTCTGGGATAAATGAAATACATTCCCAGCAGCCATCTCCCTTTGCCTCTATCTTATTGCATATTTTGTCCTAATGTGCTTTCATATTTACATGTCACCATGTTTCCATTGGCTAGTAGTACCTTAAAGTCAGATGTCTGTCAAGCAAACTGACCAGTGACAGAATTGCTTTGTGAGGTTTACATCTTTATGACATCAAATGCTTCACATGAAAAATGCAGTTCATTGTCAAAAATCAGCTATATTAGGAGAGTGAGAATTGTGTTTTAGCATCAATTACACACTAAATATGCTGTCATTGTGTATGTTTAATGGATGTCTTTCAGTTTTAAAGATAGACAGACCGATAGATAGATAGATAGATAGATAGAAAGATAGAAAGATAGATAGATAGAAAGATAGATAGATAGATAGATAGATAGATAGACAGACAGACAGACTGATTTCAACTGGAAGCAGTGCTTACATATTGCTTAATTTTTGGTGGTTATTAAATAGTATGGGTAGGCAAGAAAAGTGCATATATCTTTTATTAGCATAAACTTACCCAAATGCGCTCTTGCATATTTAAGGCATTCAAAGTAA